>NW_027495715.1:0-236465 GCF_021521415.1 Bidens hawaiensis | reverse complement strand
TTTTCTTTATTAAACCAACATCTTGAAGTTCATTGTTTTTGTCAAATCTCGTTAAAACCTTTTGTTTCCGTAAAATATATATATACACACACACGCACACATATATAAGCATTTTAAGTGTATATTTTTAATAATAGTAAACATATTCTTTTATTTATAACCCGACCCTTTAATTCACGTTTCTCATCGTTGAACATCTTTATAAAATTTAGTTATATTTAATTTAATATATTATATATGTGTATTATACTTTAAGTTGTAACAGTTGTATCATAAATGTATTTAAATAGATTTAAACCAAGTACTTATTTGCATCTTACTACATATTATATTTAAATAATACACATTATTTATTTATTTATTTTTATATTAGTGTTTTATTTATTCAAATAATTAGAAATATATTTACTTTATATTTAATTAAACTATTTTATTTAATTGTATATTTCATCAAGAACAATTATTGTGAATATTATAATTATAAGCTGATGATCCTAACTATATAAATCAATCGTTCAAATCCATAATAATGTCTATCCCAACCGTAACTCAAATCACATCGCAAACATTAAATTCATTATACATGTTATATCATTATTAATTAATTCTTAATATTATATTATTTTAATCAGGGATCCTGACGGTATATCCCGAAGGATTATCTTTCTCGCATGATCCTCATTTGTACTTCGTTCATCCGATCAGGTGAGTAATCACTCCCCCTGTTTTACTTGTTTTCAAATGTTTTGGGGACACTTGCGTACCATTTATCTATTATTTCTCAAACGCAAACTGTGATCTTTGTGCTGTGTATCAATTGAATGATTGTATGTTACTTGCTATTTGCTTACTTGCTTACTTGCTTACTTGAATCGCATGCTGAGAGGTCAAACATAATCTCATTAGTATGATCATACGACCGTCGTAGTGGCCGGAGCCCCGATCGCATTGGCAATGGTTTCACCGACACCTCATTTTTGGTAACCAATGCCCATTCGCTATGGCAACGGTTTAGCCCTTTCTTTATGGTTGACTGTTTATCTATGTGCTATGGTTAATTGTTTATACTCACAAATAAAAATTTTGCCTATTTTTATTCCCTTATATCATTATATATTATTACCATTTTTTTGTGTCAAAACTGGTGATGTTACTCACTTAACATGTTTGTTTGACAAACATATATTTTGTACACATTTGCAGGTTATAGATTTAGATTGCTTATCGAACTGAAGCTCACATAGAGATGACTTTAGGATAAAACATATACAAGAATAGTTGGCTTTGTATTTGTAATTTTCTTTATTTTTTTGTATATGAATGTTGTTTGATAATAACTAAATTAATTAGATAATTGTCGCTTTCAAGATAGTAAACTTGTGAGCTGTGGTCAATCAGTTCACGCCCCGGAAATTCCGCCGTAGGTTGGGGTGTGACATGATGCACCACAAGATCAACAAGCTCAGGATGTCCTATGATTCCATTTGATACACGACATAACGTTTGTGCATTTGTTGACACAAATTTTCCTGATGAGGTTGTATTTGGTGATATGTTGGCATTTATCCGTCGTTCTCGTATCCATTACGTTGTCTACTTGCTAATCCGGATATTCGGCTCCAAGATTGTTCGCCACTTTTGGAACACTGCTCATTAAGTGAAGACCGAGAATCATATTGCTGCCGAGGTTAATAACAGATCAGTTGTCGTATCGTTGAAATTGTTCGAAAAGGGTGTTACGATTCAACGACACTATTGATGACCCGAGCGAATATCACAAGGAGCTGATCCAGGAATTATTTGGACGTTATTTTGCTAGCAATATTAGTGCGTCCATGTATAACAAGGCATACTTGTATCCCCAATCAACAAGTATTTACTTCATGTTCTTATTCAGCTGCCTTGGTGGACGAAAGGCTGGGTTCGACGAGTGCCGCATCATGCTACAATCGGCATTTGTTGCTCTGTTTTGAATAAGCCTTACAATTTTTCTGAAATGATCTTCGATCATCTGAAAGAAAATTGTATTCCCCTGGAAAAACGACGCGTGAAGTTCTTGATATATCCGCGTTTCATTCAATTGTTTGTTAACGATGCTATCAGGGATTTGGTGCTCGACCCGAATGATGTGAATGATAAGTTTATCTTGGACAACATGAAGGCAGATACCATGCGAAGGATGAAACAGTACCGTCAATCTCCTCCTCCCATATTTAAAAGATTTATTGGTCATCCAGCTAATCCTGATTATATATGTCCTGAAAATGATCGCTGGATCCATGATGATTCGGATTCCGACCGTGAGGAAGGCGATAACGAATTTAACGATTTGATTTTCTAGGGTCTTAATATATGTTGTTCATGCTTCTGTTTAGATTTAAATTATTAGATCTAACTCTAAACCAATTTACATTAAATTGTTTAATAATTTAAATAACATTGATAATAACCTAATTAGTATAATTAATAATTATTTTATCTAAAACCGACACATTAATTAGTCGTTTTCCGAAACCTTGTTAAAGCATATATTATACATGTACTTAGATATATATATAAGTATATATAATAAGTTACCGTGAAAGGTTTTAATATTTAAAAAAATTCTAATTTTAAAATATATAATTAAAGTATATCACCTTAATTCACGTATTAAAAAAAATAGAGTTCAAATATTTAATAAAATATTATGTTTTATATACACATTATTATTTATTATCTATTATTTATTATTAACAATAGAATGATATATAAATATATTAAAACGTACTTTTTAGTTTTAGATAAACATTTAAAAACGAATCTCTTTATATAATTTATCCGACAATTTTAAATATTTATTCAAGTATTTTTTATGTATTTTATATAATTAAATCATGTTTATTATGATGAAACTTGATGATGAATTTATAATAAAATAATGAAATAAATAGCCTTTGTAAAATTACACCCGATCATCAAATTTCGAACCTCTACTTGTTTAGACTCTTTATTCTATACGTATTTATTCCACAACTATTTTTACTTAGGATTTCTCATCGATAACTTCCGAAGAGCGTAACTCTTGTTTACTACCGTTCTTACCGCATTCGTTTGTCTCTTGCTTATTGCTAAGGTGAGTACATCATTCCCCTCTTTTTACTCGTCTTTTCACGTTTTGGGGACATATGCGTAAATATATTTCTCATATATATACTTATACACAAAATTGCAACTATTGTCTTATGTGTTAACAACTTATACCTTACTTTTTTATGTGCTAATATGCTTTCGCATTCGGAGAGGTCCAACATAATCGCAGAATAGTCTGATCATACGCATGTCGTTATAGCCTTTGTGCTTCTCGACATCTCAGTTATACTTGCTCATTCGGTTAATTTGTTATTACTCATATGACTTGTTGCAATTACTTATTTTTATATATACTATATGTACATTTAAACTGGTGTGTTGTTCACTCAACCTTGTGTTAACAAAATACTTTATTTTCAACGCATATGCAGGTATTCTTGTGATGCGAAGTAATTAGAAGATCACTTAAGGATGTATGCTAGAAGAAAATATTAACAATACAATATTATTTATGATTTATACTTTGTTTGATACATTATTGTTTTGTTTGAATATTGTATGGATTTTGGTTTTATATGTAATTTAAATTAATATATATTGAAACTTCTAATATTGCTTGATAGTAACCTTTGAAAAGCTGTGAGTATTCAGTTCACGCCCCCCGACATTTCCGCCGTATATTGGGGTGTGACAATACTAGTCTAGCATGACTTGGTCTTCAAGCCATCCCACCCTTGGTTGAGAACAAACAATATATTTTCTCTCACATAATAATTCTATGCGTCGGTCTAAAATATAAGACCCAAAAATCTCCCCTTAGACCGATGCCATCAATTTTCTTCCATGATTACTTCATAACTCGTTGTCTTTCATTTAAATTCTCCCCATCACTTTAATTGGCTTTGAACTTCAATGATCAACATCAAGTAACAAGGTCATCATAAAAGGAAATACACTCAATGTGATCATCAAATAATCTTCAATTTTTCAATCCCGTTTGTGGTGTGGATGTTGAGACGGCAGAGTCCATCTGTTTATGTCATCAAGATCCTTCACGTCTTTGAAAAACCTTGGATTATTGATCTTGATAAACTTTCTTAACTTCAGTCTTTTACTTGATTTGAAGAAACCAATTTGCAATGAAATTAAAAGAATTTTGCACCCCCAATTTTGTTGCAGTTGTCTTTAATGAAAGTGTCTTCAATCAAGTGTGGGTAAAAAATGACACTCTTCAATTTCAACAATCTTTGACTTGGTCAACTTATGAAATGATCTTGAAAATAAACCATCTTGATCTTGTAAGCACCTTGTTGAAGTAGTGAAGTTTGATTAATTTTGCCCAATTGTTGCTCAAAAGTCTCTAAAAATGACCAAAATGCCCTTTGTTGACCCGACACAATCAACATCCGAGTTGACCAGAAAAATCGTTTCCAAATGATCACTCATACTTGGGTAGTCATCTTTCATTTAGAACACATGGTCAAAAAGTCAACGAATAAGCGAGTATACATTCTTTTCTCATCTTGGCCCATTTGACTTTGAAAGTCAACTGCATCAAATATCCAAAAATTTCTTCCAAAAACTTGAAATACTTCACAAACACAGACTATCTGTTCACTGCGCATACATATTTCCCTTTACGAGCATGCTAGACCATAGTCATGCTTGTGAGTAAGAAGTGTGCTCGATAGTAAAAAGATATGTAGTGATTTGTCATGAAGGTTGTCTTTACGAGCACACAAGCATGCTCGTGAGCAAAAAGTGTGCTTGAGACACAAACTTGAGATTTCCCTTCATGAGCACATATGTTTAGATATTTTCAAGCAAGAGATGTGCTCGAAACAAAATTCTAATGTTCATGTCAAAACAAAATGTGTTCGAAAATATATGCTCAAATAAAAATAGGATGCGCTCATGAAAAGATTATAAGTTCGGGGTAAAAATTACTTGCTCGAGGTCAAAATTATGTACTCGAGGCATATAAACACTTAACTTTTCTGCATATATTCTTTGTTTTCAACAGCAAATTGAGTGAACACACATGCCGTAATATTATAATGACCATTTAGCCCCTTGTTAAATTTGCATCAACAACTATACCATTGCATATACTACTTACACCAGCTGCAAAATGACTATTCTGCCCATGCAACATCTGCTCGTTTATATCACCCCGGTAATCAGTAAACAAACACAAAAACTCTATTATCTTCACTTGAACCTGCTGCAAACATAATACCAACTCGAACACAACATCATTCGTAATGAAATTTGCAGCAACAACATCTTTTGAATTGTCGAAGCAAGAACTTTATGCGAGAGTCGAAGCACCAAAGGAGAATTGGGAATTTTTCTGATAGGAGTAAGGGTGTTGGTTATATATTCTTATGTGTTAGTAGTGCAACACCAGCAGCAAACTTTCAGAAGCATTCATCTTATTTGTATTAGCAATATCAGCACCTCAAGTGTTCGGGACCATAATACCCATGCTGAATTATATATTATCTTTTTGGCCCTTGCTGCAAACATCATTTTGTAAACAACAATTATATCAGCTAACTGATCGTTTATAACCTCAAAGCAGCAGCTAACTTGTTCGGATACCAACATCATATTAGTGCCTACCTGCATCTCCTCATGGAGTCAAAACATCAACAACAATTGATCGAAATGCACATTTAATATCAACAACTAATTGTTCGTGTAATAATAACATATGAGCAGCAAACTATTAAGAAAAACTCATCGAACACTTACTATCATAGCTCGTGAATCAGCAATTGTTCCAGCTCAGACCTCACAAACTCAGTAAATGAGTTGACTCATCCCAACACATTTTTCATGAATTGAAATAACCATCTGAAATCTATTCGAAATCTATAACTACTCGAGCTAAACAATCAGTTAACACACAAATGCTAATTGCCCGTATACACTTATCCCCAATCTGCACGCAAGTAACATTTTGTGACCAGTAGCTAAATTACCGAACAATCCAAATAAAATAGTGCAGCAGCGGCTTATACACTTTGTTGCTAATTAGCAGCTTTCTGGTCGAACACTTACGTATCGTGAGTGAAATTGACATATAAATCTAGTACTCGAATCATAACAAATCAGCAGACAACCAATTCGAACACAGATTCCAGCCCAATCGAATTCCCCAAATATTGAACATATGAACCCTAAAATCTGAAACTGAAATACTGAACTCGTATAAACTGAAATTGAACATCAAAATCTCATCAAAGCATTCTCAAAAACATCAATCTATCAAAAATGTATCATCAATTTCAACAAACAATCACATCTAGAACATCGAATATAAACGAAGTTGACCAAAAACGAACCGAAGATGTAGATTTGGACAAATCTGAACGTATAAACGTGAAATCAATGTTGAATCTCTGAACTAATCATCAACTTAAACATCAATTCACATAAATCATCTTCAAAACATCAAATTTCATCCAAATACTTGCAAAAACCGCGAAATCTTCAACGAACTTCATGTTTAACGTCCATAGCGGATTCAAGAGCGAATTGAATCAGATTCAGCGATTAGTCTGAACGATTCGGTAACCCTCTCTGATACCAACTGACAAAACCGAGCCCCGATGCGGAAGCGTGAATATTCATTATTAACGGAGGAGCTCGGATCTCGGTTAGGATCGAATCGCACTCGTATTCACTATTGAATGATATTTGGACGGATGAGATGTATTGGGAGCAAGCCTAATTCGATTAACAATAATCAATAAAGTAGGGATGAACACATATATGTAATCGAAACACAAACAAGATAGAAATGATAGTATGATATCATTAGTCGATTGATTCTCATAAAGTTGAACCACTCATACATACATTCATACATACACAAGAAATATCATCTACCCCGAGAGATCTCATCCCGAGGAGGAGACTCTCTCATAGGATAAAACCCTATATCTCAATCAATACACAATGCACTCATCATACTAGAAAAATGAATAAAAACATATATTTATACTAGTCTAGCATGACTTGGTCTTTAAGCCTCCACCCTTGGTTGAGACCAAACAATATTTTTTTACCCACATATTAATTCAATGCGTCGGTCTAAAATATAAGACCCAACAATGTCCCCCCAGTCTATTATCCTTGTTATTTATAACAAGGGTAATGACTTAGTTTGTGTTCAACCTCGTTCCTGTTTCATTCACGAACCGGTCTCCTGATGGGCCGCTCCCGGGAAGTTCTACTTGTGGAGCCATCTTCTCTTAGGTTGGGCCCAAGATATTTTTCGGGCCTAATCTTGATCCTCAAGGTGGGCGGTAAAATGTGTGGTGTAAATTAAACATACACACTTCCCCACGCCGCCATTACAATCTGATTTACCCATCCCATCACCACTACTTCTTACTTACTTCCCCCTCTCTCTCCCATTTTCATATTCTTCTGGCGGTTTTCACCTTCTTTCTACCTTTCCCTTCGTCACTTTTCGGCCAGGTTAGTGTTATATTTATCACTGTTTTATTTCTTTCCTCCTCACCATGAGCCGTGAGGGTGTGTCCACGATCACCTCCGTCCTTACTCAAGAAAAAAATGCTCACCTTGTATTCACGATACAAAATTCCGTTGTCATTGTCTTTGCTCTTACCTAAACCTAACGAAACGGTTGTTAGCTATCCTAACCTTATACATTGTACACTAATAATCTGGAATGTGCTAATATCCGTTATCCCCTTACCAACTTTCAAACGACTCTGTTGAAGTATCATCGGTTAGGGTTTTCACAAGTTCACCCCACTGGGTTTTCTTCGGGTGACACACTTCGAAATCGCTTTCCGATCCATGGGAGGTTTTCCTACCGTGCCATTGTTCTGTCGATACTAACGTCTAAAGGTTGACGGCGATTGGTTTACCTTCGAACGCCGGTCAGCGAAGAAACACCAGCCTTGCTACTCGAAGATACCTGATGTGGTCTTAAATATATATATATATATATATATAATATTATTGTATTAATATTTCTTACACTTTTAACTGCTTTGAGTTATGTTTTTATTAAATATTATTCTTAGTTGGCTCAATGTAAATTTTTAAGTTTCTAAAAGACACTGAGTTAAAATAGAGTATTTTACTTAAATTTTAGAACCAATAACTATTCGAACTTACATATACATTTATACATAAAATATGATTACTTTTATTATTATTCATCTTACTAATTGATCTTTGTTTTAATAATTGTTAAAATAATATTATTCCTGAAAACATATCATTAAATTAATACACGTTTGTTTGTTTGAAGACTTTATTAATAGTGAGCAAATTGATGATTACCATGGGCCGCAAATTATCGATAATCAAGCTCACGAGGCCTAGTAATAATAAAAACCCACAACACGATTTGGAGGCCAAAAAGAAGGTACAAGGGTATTCTTTGTCGGCAATTAACTCTAATATAAAAAGAAGGAGAAGATTAATAATTTAGGGTGTTGCACGGCTACAGGGTTTTTTTCCCTCGGGAGCCATTATTCGTAGGTCATAACTATAGTAGCCCTTTGTTGAAGTTTACTGCTCATCACACAAGGAGTAAAGAGGAAGCACTTTGGTTCGAGTGGAGAGCGTCCGGGTTCAACACCTATTCATCCAAACTTTATTATTATTTGGTTTGATTTTATTGTTTTCTTTATGAATTCAATATTTAAACTTATTTACTTTGTTTTGTTCTTGAGTATGCTTGTTGGCTAAACCTTTACACCGCCTAGGCTTATGATGAACTTTTGTTGATTTTGGATTTTGGTTTGGATTTGTTTTTGTTTATGGATTTATGATTAAGTAAGAGGTTTATTATTGTTCGTCTCGATGCATATGTGTTCTTAGGATTTTTTGGTGTGTTATATTGTTTCACAGTTTCTTTGTTGATTGTCGATCATATTATAGGATTCTGTTTGGTCATCTACTATGTGTTTTTGACTAGTTTGTGGTTGATATGCATTAAAACCATAGAAACAATATTAATTAATCAATTAGATTTAAGTGTGCTGCTAGCCTAGAAAGTTGTAAGGTGATAGGTCATTGATAGATCTTTGTTGGTCAAGATTGCTAGATTTAGTTCTTCGTAAGGATTCCGTCAAGGTTTGATTTATCAACTTTGTTTATCTAGTCGAGTGAGTTCTTTAAACTACCTTTGATTTATGCGCTGTAAGGTATGATTTCTTATAGAGGTACATGTCATAAAATAAATTTGCGACCGTAAGGGAGTCTAATTAAACCGGTAATTTTAATAACTTATTAGGATTCCATGGGTGTCTTCTTGAGAAGGGTCAAGGGTCCTGTTCGGTTTCCCATTAAGTGAATAGTTTAAGATCTCGGTTCCATAACTTAGCATTTTCCAACCATTTGATAATTGATGCATTAGGGATTCTAGTCTAGGTGGTTGTTCCTCATCATCTGAATTAAGTCTAGATTAAGTCGGTGTAAGTTTTATTAATTAGTTTTATCATTAGTTTAATATTAGGTTTTAGTAAAAACCCCTCTTTGAATAATATTAATAAATAGTCGTGTCACTAAGTCGAGTCTAATTAATTAGTTAATATACGTAATTTTAAAGAGTCTCGTGGGTTCGATATCCAGACTTACTTAGTTGTACTAGAGTCGACCGGTACACTTGTTGGTTAGTAGTTTAAGTTAAGTTTAACAGTCTAGAATTTATTACTTAGTGTCTAGATTAGCGTGTTTTTTTATATAACTATTTTAGCACATCAAGTTTTGGCGCCCTTGCGGGGACACTTGGAGATTGCGTTATTAGCTTCGATTTGACTTACTTGCTACATACGTGCTTTATTTTTGTTTTTTTGTTTTTGAGTCGTAGGAGTTAGGTTAATATAGTTTAGTTTAATTTCTTTTAATTAATTTAGTTTTCTTTAATATATTTTTATTTTACTACTATTTGGTGCTCGTGATCCTTTTCTGTTTAAGTTTACATTTGCAGTGATCTTCATGGAGTGTTACTACGGAACCATGTTTGAAGAAAATCCTCATAAAGATTAAAGAGGTTTAACTATATGGGAGTCAGAAATACAGACAATTATGGACCACCTAGATAAAAACACCTACCAACCAATGTTTTGAGTTGTGTATGATAAGATGGGGAATATTATCGTTTGTAAAGACTCATCTGGCGCAATGATGGATCACATACCACATCCTGAAGAGATATTATACGAGTTTTTACGTGTCATCCATAACATTAATCTAAAAGCACCACTTTCAGATTTCATGGATGATTTCCGGCAAGGCTTAAAGATTCAAATACAATTTAATGAGCCGAGGATCAAGTTTGAGGATGTTGGGTTGTAGAATAAGACAGAGAAGCGTATTCCCTCTTGGGAGGATGAGTTTAGGGATGAATTTTGTGAAGATTCAATGGGTTTAACTGATATTGATGAAAGAGATTTTAATCCCGAAAGAGATATTGAGGAGCTTGAAACATTGTTATTCGGGGAGCCAGTTAAGAAACTAAATGTCAAAGTGAAATCACAAGAGATATCTGAAGAATTGAAAAATAAAGACTTGCATCTCATTGTGAAACACCGTCCGCATATGTGCGGTGAAGTTGATCCATTATTAGAGATTTTGGTTCGTGGGTCGTCACGTAAATCAAGGGCCCCAAGAAGGAAGGTTTATGGACACAGGAATCCAAGCGTGCTAAATTTGTCATATCCTTATAATTTCAAGAAGTGCTGGTACGAGCTGAATGTGTATTTTTGGGCCTACATGTGTTTGGAAATTAGTTTCTTCCCAACTAAGTATAAAAGGAGAATGTTGAGGAGCACTGATGGGAAGATGATCAAGGAGAAGCCTCCTGATTGAGGTTTTGGGCATAAGTCTGCCTGAAGACTTTATGTAAACTTAGCGCTTCCCGGGAGGCAACCCGGTACTATGTTTTCATTCTCTTTTTCATTTTATTTTTGTTTTACTTCTTTGCTCTGCCGAGTGTTGTTTCTCTTACTTGCAGGTTGTTCAGGGGTTGTTTATGAGATAGTTGATGAGCTATGGTTTTAAACAAGCGTGGGGATGCCACTTGTTTCAGGATTGCTGCTTTTGTTCGTGAAAGATGACGTTATTTGAAGATAGTTTGCTGATCGCGTTGGAATTGGAGGGCGTAGAACATGACTCACCAGACATATCGTCTAATTACCAGGGGAGTCTGTTCCAATTCATTAGTCTATTTTTATTTTTGCTTTATTTTATTTGTAATTTCCTTTTTCTTACATTGAGGATAATATAAAATTTAAGTGTGGGGATAGGAATTTGATGTTTTCGGCAAAAATAAAAAAAATTGAAAATAAATAAAAAGAAGTTGAAAAAAAATAATTTTGATTTGAAAAATGTCCCAAGAGTTTAATGAAAATTATTTCCAATGATGGAAAATGATAGAAAAATCGGAAATTGTTTTTTTAAAACTACTAATATATATAAGAGAAAATATAAAAGAAAGTGTACTAAGCTTGGGATATGTCGGTAGACCCAACTAGTTTTGAAAGGTTTCCCATTGCATATACTTAATAAACTTAATTAATCTGAGATTTTTTGGGTTTTCGTCTAAGGGAGGACAGTGAAACTGAAATTCGATAAGGCATAGAGAGTATTACTGTAGGCTAATTACCCTAAGGTGGTGAGAATTAAATGCACTTTAAAGTTAGCACACCACTTTGTTTTATGAAAATAAATAATGAGTGGTGGCGCCCGCAATGTCCATTTTTTTACGAGTTTTAGTATTTAGTTATATATTATAAGTTAAAGATGCCTAAGTGCACAAAAAAAAGAAAAAAAAAGAAGTATGTTATGAAAGTTATAAAAGTATTCCAAGAAGTTGGTCCGAAAAGAAAGTGAAAGTGAGAAAAGTTATGTATTGTAAATTGCCAAAAGAAGCATTCTCAAATATAGAAAAAGAGGCCAAAGTGTGTTTGAGCTCGTGTTAATCCGACACAGATCTCAGATCTGATCTATAATTAACCTAATAGGGATCTAGTTCGTAATTGCCATTGATCGTCAGTAATACGTTATATGTATGTATATTAATTGTATGAATGTGTATAATAAAATTAGTATGAAGCTTGAAAGTGAATCTGGGCAGAGGTTCGATAATTAAACTCAAATGCTTAACATTAACTGTGGACTAAAGCCAATATAAATAGAAGATGGATCTAGTTCGTTAACATTCCATAACGAACTAGAATCCACTTCGTTACATACTCTTAAATGAAATAACTTAACGAATCACCCCTGATTCGTTAACATCCTTAACGAATCAGGAGGGATAATACCTTAGATCTAGTTCGCTAAACATCCTTACGAACTAGACTATACCTTAGCGAACTAACTTAATAACTTAATAGTTTATTACATTAATAAAACGACAAATACATTAACGATAGATACAAAGACTCGAGACGTAAAACCGTGCACTAACAGACACCCCCTCGTCTTGAGCTCTTTGTCTTTACTTTACTTGAAACGCTTGGACCGCCAATTTCTGCAACTATGAATCCCGTTCTCATAACATACACGCACAACGCGTTGGAACTGCATAGCCAGATCATAGTCTTCATTGCGCTCTATCAATATCTTATTCTTGTGTAGCACGTCGTTGTCGGTCTCAGTTAAGTTAACAAGCCACATCGGATCGATGATCTTGATTAGCTCGGTCTTTAACCCTTTACCCAGGACAATGATGGCCTCGCCAGTTCGGTTGTCGTAGTACCAGCGGTTGAAGGATAAATGCATGTGTTGGTTCATCGTCTTCACCGGCACACGCTTCATCGTCTTCGGCGGCTTTATCTTAAGAATCAGCTTTTTCCATCCTGTTTTTGGATCGATCTCATCGATACGCTTGCGGATGGGAATTTGTGGTTTAAAATACTTAAAACCTTTATTCACCTCAAACAACAAGTGTCGGTGAAAACGTTTTGCATGGTAGTCCTCGCCACGATTAATAAATGGACGATACGCCAGAGTGCGTACATCCCATCTCGGTAATGAGAGAAAATCAGACATTCGTTCATAGTACTGAACGCCTTTCTCCCATTTAACAATGCATACTTTCATATCATAATCATAAAGCCAAGAAATAATATCACCTTGAACTTTCGACACGGCCTTGAACGTAGTCTTCTGGTTGGCTTTGGCGTGTGCAACAGCTTCGTCTTTCTGTTCCTGATCCACATACCAAAATGCCTCGATGATCTTACGAGCTTTCTTATTTCTAAACCATCTTAGAATGTCATCATCAGTTGGGTTTTCAAGCGAATCAAATCTTGTATCAATGACATTCTTTCCTTTGGACGTCTTCTCAAGATGATCTTCTGCTTCTTTGACAGTTTCTTCAATAAATATAGGAGCACCCTGATCAACATTGGCATGTTGAAACATATCAGGGTATTCCTCAGTAGTCACATCCTCAACCTCAACCTCCTCATTCTCATAAATAAAACCCGTACTCATCTCAACATTTGGATCATTTAAGATCTCATCATCATTCAATACCTCAATGTCCTCCTCAGCCTCTAACACGGTCAATTCGTCTTTATTTAGACCAAGCAAGATAGCAATCTGCTCTCGTGTTAGCGATTTCTCAACAAACTACCCCACAACTATCTCATTGGCATTAACCATGCTTCTAATCACCCCCTCTCCATCAATAAAAATAACAGTATCGGCCTCGATCATCTCAATCGGTTTGGCGGCCGAATGATCATGATAAGTGACAATCTGCTTGCCTCAATCATCAACAGAACTCGTACCCGCACAATAGGCTAGGTCTTGAGTTTGTTTAGTCTAACCACCAGCACCAGACTCATCCAGATCCTTATCATCATTCTTGAGCTTTTTCAGCACGTCATCTTTGCACGTAAGTTGCAAAATAAGCTCCTTTTGTTCTTTAATTTTCACCCCGAGACTCAACAATCTCACGAAGGGCCTTTGTTTCCTTTTGACAGAAGGAAACATAGCTGAGCAGCTTCCTCTGGTTCTCCATCGTACGTTCTTGAGTCATACGATCCGCAGACATTTGATTTTCTTACAAATGTAGTAGACTCAATACCATGCTCATCTGCTGATCATGAGGTGACGTAGCAAAAGAAGGAGGAACAGGCTGAACTGGACCCGTAGGCCGACTGAGCCTCAGAAATGAAATATCTGGTGGAGGCATCATTGTTGGTGTTGGAGGAACCACCGAAGTAGCAGTCGTCGGCCTTGGTATAGTAGATAAAACTGAGTGAGGAATCATACCAAGCTATGGATCCGAAGTAAGCGTAGTCGTCAATGTAAGCTCCGGGGTGCTAGTAGTGAGCGGCACCGCCGGACGTTGAGGTGTGGACGACCTTGGAGGTTTAACTCCAAACGAGATGCCAGCCCCAGCCAACATTCGACACTTTGAAGAGCCTTCAGAAGCTAACTCTTTCCCTTTTCGCTTGCGTTGAGCAGCAATTGTAGCCGCTAAAGCCGCTTCAACCGCAACTTGTTGTTCAAGAATAGCAGCATCTCCATAGTTTTGTGAGAAGTGTGAGAAGACTTTAAAATAAACCACATCACCTAAATAGGACACTATACCATGTAAATAGGAAACTATATAGCTTTTATAAACTACTAATTTCAACCACTAGATCCTAGATCCAAGGGTCTACATCTATTCTTATGCTTCTCACAAAACTATTGTTTTTTTGCGTTAACCCCACCCTATATATATATATATATATATATATATATATATGCATCGCATAATTTTGGGTGTAATATCCACCATTCACAGTTGTCGTCGTCATTTCATACTGTTAAACAAGCTGGTCCCATGCTGCTTAAAACACTATGGTTGCAACTAAGACCGTTTAAATAGCCTGAAGCTAGTTGAAAATAGCTTTAAATAGTTCGCTCGAAATTGATTCTGTTGTAAATGAGCCGAGCCGGTTCGCTCGGTTTAGGTCGCTTTACTTAAGTCCAAATTTATGTTTGATATCCTAGGCTATTCTTATTCTTTCTCTCTCACATTTTACAGCCCTACCTTGATGCTTACGTTGTCTCAACTGAATTATTAATAATTGATTTGGTGACGAATGACGATTGACCTAGTTTCTTTTTTCATTATTTAAATAATTCTGCGAACTCGTATAACTTTCACCGCTATTGTGTATTAATTTGAAGAATGGTTCGTCTCGTATTCAATTGTTGGAATTTCATGCTCGTTTTCAACGAGGGCTATTTGAATAGGTCGAAGCTCGCTCGAAATTTGCTCCCTTAAAATCAACTGTAACAAGCCGACTCGAAAC
Source organism: Bidens hawaiensis (assembly GCF_021521415.1). Lineage (NCBI taxonomy): Eukaryota > Viridiplantae > Streptophyta > Magnoliopsida > Asterales > Asteraceae > Bidens > Bidens hawaiensis. The sequence goes on along the minus strand of NW_027495715.1, from coordinate 221,076 downwards.
AGTTTGTCTCGTGAACAACCCTGATTCCACCCAGTCTAGTTGTTGGTGGCCTCGATCCAGCCAATCTCGCCATACCAACTCCTCTAGACGTTAGTCCGTAATCTGTGAGCGGGATGCTGAGTGCATTATGCTTTTAATTATTTTAGAATTCAAAAATCTTTTATACGATTTTATCACTACATTTTTCTTTTCGAACTGCTAAACATTTTATTTATTGTAAAGATTGCTACTAGGCTACTAGCAAATAATTGTAACAAATCAATAATAGTATTTTTAATAAGCAAATGACGGCCATGCCCGAGCACTAATCCAACGGCCCTTCTCTTCAACGTTCATTGTTATACGATTCACCGCGTTCTTCTGCGCTAAATCATTACTGAACTTATTTGTTATTAAGATCTAACTAGCTAGTGAAACAATTAATGTTAGAAGACCTTTCTAATAGTTTAATCCAAAGATCAAAAGTTAAAAGTAGAAGAAATATTATAACAACTTAAAAAAGAAAAATATATAATTATTGGTATTACAAGAGGGAGAAAATATGTCAATTTGACACGAATGAATTTTGTAAGTAAAAGGTTGATGTTCAAATGTTGTGGGTAAAAAAAACTTTATTAAAGAAAAACTAAATGATTAGTAGCTAAAGTAATAAATGTATGCAGTTCTCTTCGAGTAGCTTCGCAAGTGAACAAGATATGAAACCATGGGTCACAAAAGTTATTCGATCTTTACCGAGTTTTATCACATTAGATCTTTCGGTGACGGGTTTTCCTCAAAATAGTATAAAGTAATATGCATCTCTTGTTATTAATATCACTAACTCATAATGATTGGATCTAGAAGAAAAGTTGAAAGGAGTGTGGACTAAAAATATTTTATTAAGTGGTAACCAATACTAAAATGAAGAAAAAAACTCCACTAAAAATGTATTTTATCAAAAAAAAAAATTAAGGGATAGCACGAGCAACCTCTCAACCTATACTAAATTTGTCATGCTGGCTCCACAAGGGAACAAAGTATGAAAGCATATTAAAGAAAAAGTTATTCAATTATTGATTAAAAAGAAAAGAGGTAGGTAAATAATTCCTTGTTAGACATAATTGAGAAGGAGTGGAAGCTGCAGGATCAGCATCTTGAATGCCAACTACATAATGGATTTAGACAAAATCTACGTAAAAGAGTTCATGCATTCTTTAAACTCTTATGCACCATCAAGGCCCTAGCCCTCAATCGACATTCTAGAGGTTCGGCCAAACCCAAGCAGATCGCGTTTAAAGAAAGCGAGGTTGGTATCTTTTTGTATCAATTGATGGTTTTTGATGGACTCATGGGTTCTAGCTATACTTGAGTTTCAAGAATAAATTATTAGTTTTAGCTTTTAATAAGTATTTTCTGCTAGTGTATTTCCTCTCCTCTCAAAAAGTCACTTTGACACTTAAATCAGCATAATAATAGCTTTTCATCTTGAGCCGAAATTAAGATGTGTTTCAAGATTCATGTTTAGATGAAACCTCTTTCACGTGTCTGACAAACTTTATGTGCTCATAAACTAACCAAATTCAAGTAATAGCTTCTTTCATAAATGTTTATAGTTTATACCAGGAAACCACGCTGAAAGTCCAATTATCTTAGTCTAGTTATTATCCATACTTATTACAGCGATGGAAGGAGCACAACACATAAAAATTCCACTTGAAGAGATAAAATTAGCAACAAACAACTTTAGTGATGAAAATTTCATCGCAAAGGGTGGATTTGGGAAGGTCTATATAGGCAATCTCACTATATTTGGGCATCAGAATATTGTTGCAGTGAAGAGGTTAGATCGCACAACGGGTCAAGGGGACCACGAGTTCTTGATGGAAATTCAAATGCTTTTATGTTATAGGCAAAAAAACCTCATCTCTCTTATTGGGTTTTGTGAGGAAGGTGAAGAAAAAATCCTTGTTTATAAGCATGCAAAACATGAAAGCCTTGACAGATATCTAGGTGATGAGAAGCTGTCATGGGTACAACGTCTCAAAATAAGCCTTGGTGCAGCTCGTGCTCTTAGGTACCTTCATAATGATGTGGGGCCCCAGCATAGGGTATTGCATCGCGATATAAAGAGCGCAAACATCCGCCTAGATGAAAATTGGGAAGCGAAAGTATCTGATTTTGGATTATCAAAAGTAGGACCTTCTAATGTTGAGTTCACATTTCTAGTGACTAACGTTTGTGGCACCTTTGGTTATGTTGATCCCCAGTATGTAAAAACTGGCATTATAACTAAGGAATCTGATGTGTATTCATTCGGGGTGGTGTTATTTGAAATATTATGTGGAAGGCTCGCACTTATTGAGAGATATCAAGACGAACATCGATGTCTTGCTTCACTCGCCCAAAATTATTATGAGCAAGACAAATTGTGTGAGATAATCCTTCCAAATATCAAGAATGAAATAAAGGCTGATTCATTGAGTGTTTTCTCTATGGTTGCAAATCAATGCTTGAAAGAAAAGCGTATTGAGAGGCCAACAATGGTCAAGGTGGTTGAGAAGCTTGAAAAGGCATTGGAACTTCAAGTATGTTATGGGAGATAAATTAACAAAACAACCAGATTTATTAGAATAGGAACATGGGGAAGACAAAATGGAGATCCTCAAAACTATTGGTCTTTTGAACTTGAGCGAGGTCAACAGCTGCAAAAGATAACCATTGATCATGGTGATGGCGTGATATACTTTATCATGTTCACCACTAAAGTTGGGGGTGCATTCAACACTTCTAACAAATTTGGTGGTTGGAATGGTGGAGAAACAATTTCTCAGGTGAACATACATATCTTACTATATTCTACTAATGTTTCAAATATATATATATATATAAGGGATGGATCTTGCGAGAAGTGATATTATAGCGAGAAGTGCGAGAAGCGAATGTGTAATTCCATTGATTCTTAATTTCACTCTCTTTCTTATGATGTTACCTACATGTATGTAGGTTGGTTGTATTTATGTCTTAGCTACACATATTCAAACCTACCTACACACATATACATGCGTACCTACACATTCAAACCTACCTACACACATACAAACATACTGAGCCACATTCAAACCTACATACCTACACACATACAAACATACATACATGTATACAAAAATACTTAGCTACACACGTACATACGCACCTACACAATAAGAAAGAGAGTGAAATTAGGGATTAATGGAGTTACACCTTCACTTCTCGCTACATATATATACATATATATATATATATATATATATATATATATATGGTAAGGATCCTAAGAGAACCCTTTAAAAATTGAGAACTTTGAGACCATTTTAAGCCAAAAAAAAAACCTATAAAAAAATATTTAAAAAAATCATAAAACGAAAATAAACAAAAATTTTAAAAAAGTAAAAAAACCAAATTTCTTATATTTCATCCCGGTTTCATAAAAAAAACAAAAAACAAAACTTTGTATTATACACATGTGTATAATTTCATTTAATCTCAAGTTACGTAATCTACACATATGTACATTATCATTTACCTTGAATTGTACATATGTGTATTAAAAAACGTGTATAAAATTTTAAAAATAAGTATTATACATATATGTACAGTTTTGTTAAACCGATATTTTTTTCTCAATTTTTTTTTGTTTTTTTTATTAAACCCGGATGAAAAATAAATTCTTTTGGGTTTTTTATTTTTTTTGTTTTCGAGTTTTTTTATTTTATAATTTTTTTTTTATTTTTGTTAAGAAGAGTGTTTTTGTGGTCTAAAATGGTTCTCAAAGTTCTCAATTTAAAAATAGTTCTCTTATGATCCTAATCCTATATATATATATATACTAGTCAGATGTCGCACGATGTAGCAGAAAACAACACCTAAAAAGGTTGTTAGCGAGCCAAGCCTAGCTCGAGTCGAACATCATACCGAGCTGAATCAACTCAGCTCGAAATTAAAGATAAAATCTTACGCCTTGATTATTTTGATATTTATATGGTTTGAGTAATTTTAATCATATTTTTGTAAAAAATATCAAAAGATAATAATATTTACATAAACATGAGGGGTCAAAATTGTAAGTAATCATTAAAATAACAAATTTTAAGTAAAGTTGAGGTACCATACTTGTAATTATGATAATTAATTTTTAGTTGTAAAACTAACTTGTACATTCATGCATATATCCATGCATTAATGATTTGTACAATTTAAACCGTTAATATGTTTTTTAAAAAACAATTATATTGACACGTCAATAAAAATAAGCTCGTTAAATGGGTATGTTCGGATTTAGTTATAATCGTATTTTTGTAAAAGATATAACACGAAAACCAAAAAGAATGAAGTTAAAGTAAAAAATTGGGTAAACATGAGAGATGAAAGTTGTAATTATTTCTTAAATTAACAAAATTTGTCTAAAGTTAAGGTACCAAACTTATAATTATATTTGTTGAAATCAAATGAACGTGTGTAGATTGTGTTTAAAAGACCACTTTGTCATTTGTTACACTTGTACTATATGCATTACAAATTGTATATCTCTTAAAATGAGCGTCTTAATTTACCCTTTACTTATATATCATATATATATATATATATATAGGATCAGGATCATGAGAGAACTTTTTTGAAATTGAGAACTTTGAGAACCATTTTGAATCACAAAAAACCCAAAAATAAAAAAAATCATAAAATAAAAAATACACAAAAATGAAAAAAGTAAAAAAAACCAAAATTCTTATTTTAACATCCCGGTTTCATTAAAAAAAACTATGTTTAGCAAATTATACATATATGTACATTTACATGATTTTTTTATACACATGTGTATAATTTAAGATAAATGATATTGTACATATGTGTATATTACGTTACTAAAGATTAAATAATATTATACATATGTGTATAATACAACGTTTTTTTTTGTTTTTTTATTTTTTTTTAATGAAACCGGACAGAAATATAAGAATTTTGGTTTTTAAACTTTTTTAAAATTTTTTTTATTTTTTGTCTTATGATTTTTTTAAATATTTTTTTAAAGGTGTTTTTAGTGGTCCAAAATGGTTCTCAAATTTTCAATTTGCAAAGGGTTCTCTTAGGATCCTTACCCTATATATATATATATATATATATCTATATATATATATGATTAGAATTATGTGAGAACCATTTTAAAATTGAGAACTTTGAAAACTATTTTGGACAAAAAAAACTCTTTTTTAAATAAAAGAAATTATAAAAAAAACACGAAAATAAAAAAAGTAAAAAAAACAAAGTTTTTTATTTTCATTATGGTTTCATAAAAAATTAAAAAAATATATCAGTTTAAAAAAATTATACACATATGTATAATACTTATTTTTCTAATTTTATAGATGTTATTCTTTATACATATGTACAATTAATATAAATGATAATGTACGTATGTGTACATTATGTAAATCGAAATTAAATACGAATATACATATGTGTATAAATAGGGTTTTTTTATGAAATAGGTATGAAAATAAAACTTTTAGGTTTTTTATTTTTTAATATTTGCGTTTTTTTTCGTTTTATATTTTTTAAAAAAAATTTTTATAAGGTTTTTTGTGGCTCAAAATGGTCCTCAAAGTTCTTAATTTTCAAAAGTTCTCTTAAATACTCACCCTATATATATATATATATATATATATATATATATATATATAGGGAAATAATATTTTAAGAACTTGATGAGTTGTAAGAACTTTAATAACTTAATATGGACCACACAATCAATTAAATGGGTATTGAATTTTCTCAATGTCAACTTATCAATTATTATGTACACGTCTACTATGCATCAATGTACAAGTTGTTTTTTTTTTGTTTTTTTTTTTTGAAAAACCAACTTTATAAAAAGAAAAATGGACGACTTGCAAGAAGCGAGAAGCCCAAAGGTACAAACAAAGGAAAATAAAGGAAACAAGACCAATTATAAAGGGAAATTCACGAAGTTGAACTTGCACCATTTCTCCCACTCAATGCTCGAACGCTTGCAATGATGTTTAAACTATAAAAAAAAGAAGTGGATTTGATGTCAATCACCAACTTGGACATTCTGAAAGGCACGTTTTTGAAAATGAGATCGTTCCTAGCTTTTCAAAGCAACCAACAAGAAACCGCCAAGACACCTTGAATCGCATGACGAGCCTCCAAGTTACTGACATAAATGTTAGGGTAGGCTAGGAGCTCCTCCACTGCACTGAAATTAACTTTAAGAGGCAAATACCCAATCTTGCACAATAGTCCACACTCCTTTGGATACACTACAGTGTACAAATAAATGTTGTAAAGTTTCAACATGATTTCTACATAGCACACAATGTAAGTCTTCCATAACAATTCCTCTAAGTGTAAGCGCCCATTTTGTCGCAATCCGATCGAGTAGCAATCTCCAAATGCAGCAGTTCACCTTTATGGGTACCCCTTTCAACCAAATTCTAAAATCAGCAACGGGGTGATTAAAGTTATCAATTTCCCACCTTAGGTATTTTGGCAAAAAAAAAGCAGCTTCATCATCCTTGCCCTTCCACAACCAAGTATCAAAATTAATGTTAATCTGGACGTTTGAAATCACAGAAATAAAATTTTGTAGTTCAACAAGTTGTTGAGCTGAAGATGGAGGCCTACGCCATCTCCAGTTCCATACCAGCCCCTCATTGTGTCGTTCATAACAATCTATTATTTTAATGTCTTTATGCAGCTCTAAAGCAAAGATGGAAGGAAATCAAGTTTTAAAAGGAGATTTACCAGCCCAACAATCCAGCCAAAAAAGAGATTTATCACCCTTCCCAATCTGAGGCATGAATCTGTTCAGGATCTTCGGATTTGGTTCGCAAGCCAAATTACCATTAGATCCAATGTTTTTCCACGCGCCACTTAAAGAGGTTTTAAAGGGGAACGAGTCCAATTTACGAGATCCACGATGCACTAGAGATCACTTTTGTCCACAGTGAGCCATTCCCATTTTTAAAAAGCGACAACCATTTGGCTAGCAAAGCCATGTTAGCAGCCCGTAAACTGCCAACACCGAGACCGCCACGTTCTTTATCAAGAATAATTGTGTTCCACGCCACCCAACTAATCTTGTCCTTCTCTTCTGAGCCTCCCCAAAGGAATTTTCTCCTTTTACTTTACAATTTCTTTAGGACTTTTGTCTGAGCTTTAAACAAGGAAAAGTAGTAAGTGCCCAAGCTACCCAAAACCGATTTCACGAGTGTCAACCGGCCACCAAACGACAACACCTTTGCCTTCCATTTAGAAAGTTTCAGATCAAATTTATCTAGGATAGGTTGCCAGTTAGCTGAACGATTCATGTTGGCTCCGATTGGAAGGCCAAGATGAATGAAAGGGAACTTACCCGCTTTGCACTTCATGAAATTGGCCTCAAATTCCACTGTGGGTGCGTCCACTTTCACGGCATATAAAGTACTTTTATTAAGATTTACCTTTAGACCTGAAGTAACGTAAAAGCACCTTAGGAGCCGGTTGATGTTCTGAAAATTAGATTTGCACCATTCACCGATAAAAATCGCATCGTCCACATAGAAAAGATGGGAGATAGTTGGTCCGTTTCGTGGAGTTGAGATGCCCTTAAAAATACCCTCCGCGCAAGCAGAATTCATTGCAACGTGTAAGGATTCCATGGCTATAATGAATAGATAAGGTGAAAGTGCATCACCTTGTCGAACCCCTCTTCTAATCTCGAATTCAGCAGTTGGTGAGCCATTAATGAGGATGGAGGATCTGGCCGAGCAAAGCGTACCTTTAATCCAATTCCTCCACTTTGTAGGGAAGCCCATTTGAGCCAACATACAATCGATAAACCTCCAGTTGACCGAGTCGAAAGCCTTCTCTAAGTCGACTTTGAGGAGCATGATTTGTTTATTTTCCTTTTTACTCCAAAACACCAATGTACAAGTTGTTGATGCTTATGTATAACACTTATTGTATGCGTTATAAAAATATATGTTCTCTACAATCCAGCAGTTAGGCCTCTACTCAAACCACCCTTCTATGACCATAACCCTCCCTTTTTTAAGTTAACATCTTAAAATGATCCTAGTAAGGTTTGTTACAGTAATGGTTATATCACAAATAATAAATATATGCTACTGTTATAAGGTAAAGAGACCATTTATTTTAAAGTAGTTTTGTAGCCGTCACGTTGCAGCAGTGCATTAACATGCGTTTGGTTGTCATGAGTTAAATTCATTATGATATCGACACTAAAAAAGGTAACAGTCAAGTAAAAAGTTGAGCGTCCAAAACAGTATCGTCGAGATTCATAAATCAAAGTGGACTGAACACTTAGCTAATCATATAAAGAGGATTAAACAAACGAAACCTAGGAGTTACAAGTTAAGTGATTACTGAGATAAAAAAAATGAGAACTATTTGAGTGCTCAATGTAACATAATAACACGTAGAAAATAACCACCATTGCTTGTTCAGACCTTTTACCAATCATAACGATTAATGGGTCCAATGTCTATTATGTCCCACATGACTAATTCATGTTCACATAAGCATTTTGTCCAACACCTGACACGCATCACATGAAATATAAAAAGTAATAACCATGATACACGTACTAGACGCATACCTAACATTGAATGACCCGACAACAATAATTGTACTTCAAAAGGGCAAAAGGAAACAATGAACATGCATTTAATTGTGCCGAAGAATTTGTTGGAATTCTCTTTTTCTTTTTTCAAAAAAACAAGACTTCTTTTGTGTTTAGGCTACCGTCTTTTCTAAACTGGAGAGTTCCACTGTCCCACTCTAACTAGACTATGTTAATTTAATCGGGCTTACACTGGCTTTAGAGTTAGGCTTGGGTGTTGTTCATACGGGAAACCATACTACCCGCTGACACTTGGCAGACGTTATGCCACCGCATAACTCTCTGGCGTAACACATGGTGGGACGAACCAGCGCGGTTCGGGCATAGGGCAATGTGGGCGACCGGCCGGGGTACTTAAATTTCGGGGCACAATTTATATATATATATATATATATGAAAAAGAAATATATATATATTTAATATCTTACTCTAATTATACAATGGTTGGTCTAGTGGTAAATGAGTATGAGTTCCAATCAAAAGATTGCAAGTTTTACTCTCACTTGAGACTTTTTTAAGGTTTTTTTATACACAATTTAAATCATAACCAAGTAAGCCAATTTAAAAATTTAATTGTTTAAACTAAAAAAAAAGAACCCATTTACATCAGGCCTAAATTATTTTTTTCTTATAATATTTCGTTACTTGTTAGAGTCTACGGACATTTTTATTTCGGCTCGGCCGAAGCATATAAATTCTCGAAGACGGCCCTGGGACGAACACCCAAATGAACTCCTGATTCGAAATGACAACCTTTCAAAGCTCAAATCTTTTATTGTCATATCCATCAAAATAACACAAGTGATAATCGAAATTGGGTCTAGACCAGATAACCCAAAAATTTCAACCACTAAGCCAAAAGTGCTGGGTTGATTAATTGCTGGCATGAATTGAAAAAAAAAAGTAAAAAGCGTATTGGTTCACTTAGAGATTAATTATTACAATTCTTTGTATATGTATTTTAACTATTACTTTGACCCGTCGCGATGCGTCAGGGATGGGAAACTATAACAAAAGAAACAAACGATGCGAAAGGTTACCACGAAATCAGTCATTGATTAACATTAAGGAAGTTTCAAATCGAAGTAATCACATTGAGGAATTACAAGTTTAAGTACAAATAAGAGCTATGTTTGGCTTTAGACATGAAGGTTAGTACCTTTTCTAAAATAAAAAAAAAACAAATGTATTGATAATTTGGTTGTCTTCCTTAAATTTAAAATAATATATTTTGCTCATACAAAATATGATAATTAGCAACCAAAGCAAATATGCCTACTAAAGATTGATCTAAACACCGTCACTTTAGCATTCCAACAACCTATGAGCAAGCCAAAATAAAAGAAATTATCCTGTCAAATGACAACCAATAAACTAAGTAAATAAACTAATTGTCAAGAGAAGATATAATTAACAGGGGCAACGACAATGGTCATCAAAACAACAAACACATAAGGAATCAGAAAGCGACCTAAATGAACCAAAAAAAATCCCCGAAAGACTAAAAGAATACACTCAACAAATTAGAAGCAATGTAAAGAAAAAACAAAATCGAATACTCCTTAACTCTATAATACAAAACATTAGCGGTCCGAATTAAACAAACTGTTAATTCCATCTTATATATTTGAATAACCACAAACTAATTCATATTGTCCAAGAAACAATCTCAAATCCAAAATATTATTACCGACTTCAAACAACCTAATTTAGATGGACTTTTTATGCAAACCAAATCACTTGAGACAATAATAAAAGAGGTTACCTTCATGCCATTTCATAAAAGTCAAATCCGCAGATGAATGTGTTGATTTATGGTACAAAAGAGAGTATTTAGCAATAATGGACTGAGTGAGACGACACTCATTCGTCGCCTTAACCTCCACCGCATAGAAGTCGCCGTGCTGAGACGACAACGGTTGCACAACATCACTGTCATACCTCCACCACCGTAGACAACGGTCTTCGCCTAGTTTTTCGAAATCGAAGGCCGATAACTATCAATCGGAGCTACAAACAGTCGAAGTTGGACCCATAGGCGGACGAAAATAGACACAGAAGTGGTGGGACTGAACGGCGGAATCATGCTTCTGGCTATATATGAATGTACAAAAAGAGAAGCATGGTGTACCACTCATGAAGCCCACCTACCCCCAAAATTGTTATTATATAAATTCATTTATCCGTTTAATTTGTTTGTTTCATAATTACTGTCATTTAGTATTAATTTTAAGGTAAATACCATAAAAAACCAACATACTTTATGTTTTTTCGTACAAAAGTCCCTCAACAATTTTTTGCACATGTTAAATTTGAACAAAGAAGTGACATAACTTTTAAAGACAATGAAATTGATTTTTTTTCTTTATGTATTTGATTTTTCCTCAAGTGTGTGTGAATATATAACTTCTTTCAACGTTATAGTTAACGTTATATATGTATATAATTATAAAGAATTGAACAAATCCACCTAATTTTCTAATCCATCTAGCACAATTGCTACATCCAACACTCAAAATCTGTGTGTACCAAATGATAATAACAAAATAACCATGTCAAAGATGAATATGTATGATGAATTTAAGCCAACACACTTTCTATTAGTTAGCTGAAACAGTATTAAATAATTTAAACAAATCTGGACGAAAAAACATACAATAAGATTGTTTAAGTTGTCTTATACATTTTTAATCATGGTTAATTAAAAAGTATTTGTGAATAGAAAAATGTTTTTTTTGTTTATATCTTCGCAATAATCCATTATACAAAGGAACACGACACACTCACGTAGTATAAAGCTTAGGAAATAAACATGTAAAGCTTCAAAAAATCAGTTTCATATTATTTTTAAAAGTTACGTCACTTCTTTGTTCAAATTTAACATGTGTAGGGACTTTAACGTGCAAAAAATTGTTGATGGGACTTTTGTGCGAAAAAACAGAAAGTATGTTGGTTTTTTATGGTTTCCCCCTTAATTTTAATACTAATTACTAAATAAAATTTAACCTATCATTTGTGCCCTAGTGGTAGGAAGCTTGGGTTCTCTAATAGAGATCCAAGTTCGATCGCCACTTTTGTCACATTTGGTGGATATAGGCAATCAAAGATTTGAGCTACGTCTTGTGAGGTTCTAAGTTCAAATCTCGAGCCCACCTGAGTTTTAGCCCCATCGTGTGTTACATTTGAGAGTTTTACTCTTGTGGTGAGACAACTGTCAAGTGAAAGGCGATGATATAGTTTTACGGAGGACGTCCAACCCAAATTCTCGTAAACAAAATGCATGCAAATATAATAAAATATAACATGTTAGATATGCACATGAGAAGATTACTTTTTCGACCCTTTTCTTCATAGTTTGCAAGTCGGCAGCCGGAAAAAAGGATACGTCGGAAAAATGCCAATGCTTCTAACCAGATAAACAGGAGGGGTTAACACCCCTCCTAGCCCTTATTAAGTTTCGCCCCGATAAAAACAAAATAAAGTCGTTGTTTTAAATAATAATAATAATAATAATACGGAAAAAAAGATACGTCGGAAAACTGCCAATGCTTCTAACCAGATATTCAGGAGGGGTCAACACCCCTCCCAGCCCTTATTAAGTTTCGCCCTGGTAAATACAAAATAAAGTCGCCGCTTTAAATAATAATAATAATAACGAGTGTTTTACCCGGTGCGTTGCATCGATATAGGTCGATAAAATCCGGACGATGGTAAAATCGAAGCAGGTGGTAAGTCGACGCGAACTTGTCAGTTTTGGTTACGTTTGTTATGATATCGGAACTGAAACAAAAGATAAAACAAAATAATATAAAACACAGGTAGACCAATAACTCTCAGGCGTTGAGGTGATGAGTCTACGCAAGTTTGGTCAGTCTCAGTCACCTTCGTTACGGTACCGAAACTAAAACAAAAACAAAATTGGCATTATGTCGGTTTTTGTTAAGTCCGTTATGGTACCGAAACTAAAACAAAATGCGGTGATTCTACGCGAATTCGGTCGGTTTCACTTAACAACACAACCATCCGGCCTAAACCAAAGTTAATTTTGTAAAACAACCATACTCACATAAAAAAACAAATGTTTAAAAAAAATAACCAAAACCATAAACAACTTGAAAAAAGTAATAATAAAGAACACATGTGATTAAAAAACCAATGTTGCATTAGAGTAGGATTTGAACCTTGGTAGACGACCGTCATATGCATGTTACACAATCCACACAAACCATCCAACTAACCCCAACATATATGATCAAACACAAAACCAATATCACATATACAAAAATAAAAGGAACTCATTTTGTGACACCAAACTTCTTAATTATATAATAATAATAATAATAATAATAATAAAATGTTTTTTTTTTCAAAGAGTGTTGTAAGTATATACTAAAATGGTGGGTTTTGTTCACTTTCTTTCCCAAACTTGACTTTCTCACTCCTAAATCTTATTAGACAAGTGCATTCATAACAGGCACCATTTCTCGATATATAGATGCTGTGTCACTGCAACAAACAACATCACAAACTTCATCGTTATAGAGCCAAGTTTGCCTTGAGAAGTTTGTTGCTGCAAACTTGAGACAAACGGATGATGTGGCAGCCTCCCTCACATACACACATACATATATATTATATATATATACACGTTTAGTTTTATTTAATAGGGTTTGTGAAGGTTTGTTGTTGTGAAAAAAAGTTGAGTTTTTAAAAAAAGTTTGAAATGTGATGTGGCTATGATGTGGTAGTTTGTGGTAGTTTGATGTTGTAGATGCTCTAAACCATTTTGTTACTAAATATAACGTGTTTTATACATTTCATTAAATCAGATATTTATTATGTAGAGATTCTAGAAGATCATCACGACCATGTACACTATATAATTCACTCTAGCCAACAACCGATTTAATGAGGCTCGGATTTGTGATAAAATAACAAAGGTAAACCCGCCATAAAGAAGGGGAAACACGTCACTGCTAGTGCAAATGTCATGGGTGTATAATATAAAAAACAATTTTTTGTTTCACATGAACAACCAGTGGTGAATCAAGAAAATTTTAACATAGGGGTTAGAAATTTTTTGGGTTAGTACTCAGTTCAACTATCGGTAATTAAATTTTTTTTAGTCTCGTTCGGTTGTTTGGATCGGGCAAATCGGTATATAAAATTTTTTTTTGTACAAATTTTTTTGGTCAGGTAGGGTCATATTAAAAAAAATTATCAAATAAAATATCAAGTAAGTACTTGGAACTATATTAAAAACACATAATTAAAATACAACTTATCTAAAGTTCTTGATGGGTTTTCATTTTTTGAAATAAACATATAATTTGACATTTCAAAGCAAATGTTTGTCGATGAAACAAATGCAACTATCACTTACATTCACATAACTCATCCAAGCTAATTACACAATCTAACATTTGACTATCTTAGCAAGTCTTTAATTACAACATATACATATGAGCTAATTATACAATCTAACTTTGGTCATTTAAAAAAAACTAATCTAACCACCTAAACTAAAAGTAAAAGCAAAAGTCATAGATAACATAATTTATTAATATAATAGAATAACAAATTTTAGATTATATTAACAGTAACTTAATGCATAGAAACAATAATTAGATATAAATGAAATATGGTGTATTGTCAATTGTTATCAAGTTTATGTGATACCTCTGATTCCTCATCATTAGCCTACATGTTTTAATAGATAAAGTTATAATATAAGCTTATTAAATAAACAACTTGGACTTTTATTCTTTTGAAAAGGCCCATAGTGTTGTTTAAATGGATCAAGCCCACAATAACTCTGTTTTCTTTCTTCTTCTTTTACACTTCAATAAACAGAGTCGTCGCTCACTGTCGATGGCCGGAATGTCGGTCCCTTATAGCTCACTCTATAGCTCAATCACTCACGGTCATAACCCACACTCACTTGTTGACAAGAAGACTTTGGCATACTATTTTTGGAAAAGAAAAAAAGAATATTAAAGGCGGAATCAATAATACTCTTAGTGTTGCTCAACAGACAGAAAAGTAACTAACACACAAAGTAACTCAAAAGATTTCTATATATATTGTGAAGGTTACAATGAAAATCAATTAGGGTTTCAAGGTGTAATGTTTGGATTCTTGGCAGCTTTCCGTACATGAGGGATATTGCGTCAAATCACAATATTCGCTCAGTCTATTGTTTAGGTGTGTAGTGAGAGGTGTCATAGACGTGCCATAAGTTATTCCTTTTATAGGCCTGCCCTGACACCTGACATTCCATTTAGAAACCCTAATGATTGAGACAAAACATATTCAGATGTATTACAAAACATTCTAAGTGTAAACAGGTCTTCGAGCAAGCTTCGCAGCTTTTGTCTTTAACGAGCAGACCTTGTAACTATTAAGTGTGCTGGGGAACAGTTCTCAGGGCAAGCTTTACTTAGAATTTTTTTCTTAAAAAATGTTCTTCTAGCAGACTTTAATCCTCTTGACCATATTAGACTTCGCTCAATGAAGTCCTACGAGCAAACTTGTTCTTCAGAGATCCCTTCAATCTTTTGTTAACTTAACTTATCTGAACAAATCCAAGTGTGCTGGTAACAATGTAGCTTGCTCGTTAGAAGTCTTTAAGTAATTTCTTTATCAACTTCCTTCAAGCTTGCTGGGAACACTGTTTATTATGAATAAACCTTGCTAGATTTACCAGAATACTTGGTTTTAGCTTGGTTTAGTCAAGAGTTTGCTCTGAAATAAACCTTGCTTGACTTGAAGAACAACCTTGCTAAACAAGTGAACCTTGCTCGTTCTATCACTTAAGAGAATTCCAGAAGATAACTTTGTTGGGATAGAAAAACACCTTGCTAGACTTAGTATAAGCTTGCTGGGAGGCCTAAGTTTGCTCGGTTTCCATACTTAGCCATTTTCAGGGAGGTTGAGAAGATTCCAATCTTCCTTAGGTCTTTTCCTCATCCCAACAATCTCCCCTTATATTGGAACATCCTCAGCTGTATCAAAACACCTATTAGGTTACATACACTTGTCAAAATACACATCAAATTTTCAAAAGATGAAATTACATATCAAAAATGAAAAAGTTTACAACTTATAATTCTGTCTCAAGGACATTACAAATCAAGCCTAATCTATAAGTTGTATCTTCATCTTTTTGAGCTTGAGGCTTCCCTTCTTCTGTCCAATCTGACTGACGCGACCTTCTCTTTGAACAAGAATAACTGCCTGTGGTGAGGATGTTGGGAGGGCAGAGTCCATTTGATTATATCCTCCAGATCTTCCACATGTAGAAATTCAAGGTCAGTATTCTGATAAATGATTCCCACAGCCAGTCCATCTGAATTTCAAAGAATGAAGGATTCATCTTTAGGTTCAAAGACAATCTGAGTAAGCCTTCCATTATTTTGGACTTCATGATTTGGATGGGTCATCTGCCACCTCATACTTAAGCATTTCTTCAAGTTGGTAAGAGGATTGTGGTATTTGGTTTTCTGCTTGTAAGAAGCTTTAGTAAGCATTATGTTCATCATCATTCTTTGCCTCCTTTTCTTTTCAAAGTCAGAAAGTTCCAACTACCTTTTCTTTTTTAGCATAGGAAACCCCTTCCTTGATTGATCTCTCAAATGTTTGGATAATTCATTTTGTTGTCTTCGTGTGAAGCTCTGCCTATTTTGATAGTCATACAAGCTCAGAGTTGCCATTTCTTCCAATTGTTCCTTTTTAAAGTCTAGGAAATCATCTTTAAATACAATGTGTTTCAATTCACCACTATTCATTATGACTTTCAAAGAATCAGTTCTTGCATCAAAGTATAGCCTCTTTGGTAGGTCCACATTAGTTGGTGGCCTTTGTTGTCTTTGTTGTGAGGCTCTGGTGGTTGGGATTGGGACACTTACAGTGGAGGACCTAGAAGTATACTTCTTTTTAGGAATAGGTCCCCTCACATGCCCAGATTTCTCAAACATTTCAATAATCTTTTCCTTTGGCATCATAACCAGCTGTAGATAATTTTCTCCTTCCTTGGCCATTGTGGTTATCATACTCATCACTTCCTCATTAGTTGGACCAACAGGGACAGATCTTTGCGCTTGAATAGGTTCACCCCTTGGTTCACACTGAAATTCCAACAACCTTCTCTCTTCAGCCTCCATTCTCCCACTCAACTTTCTCAGAATAAAATAAGTCTTTTAATATCCCTTTACCCAAATTGTCAAACACCCCTTCAGCCATGACTTTGCTCAACATAAAACCTTTTAATGTCTTGATCTTACTCTCATCCTCCTATGGCTCAACTGGCTCTACAGGCTCTTCCTTTAAAGTCATCAAGGGAGGAGCCTTAGATGATTTAGATTTTTCTTGATTAAACTCAGCCTTTTCAGATTCATACATAGAAAGTGTTTCATTTCTGCTCAAATTTTTGGTTTCACCTCCTTTACCACTTGCCTCCATTAATCTCTCAAATAGCTTCACTTGCTCATTTTCCCAAGCTCTCTTTTACTTCTCAGCTAATGTCATCAATATGGGTTTTCTTTTGCTAGAGCTGGATTCAGGCTGTACTCTCCTTGAGATCCTTTTAAAGTGTGTTTCAATATCTTTGTTGCTTAGAATTTCTACAACATCAATCTCAATTCCATGATCAATAAGATATTTGCATTTTCCACCATATTTCTTGTAAAGTTTTTCAGTCTTGTCCTTTTGATCTTTGCCCTCCTTTTCATATTCTCAAACTCCTCATTCTCAATTCTTCGTTTATTGTATTATTGACACCCTCCAGTTCCTCAAACTTCATGTGACTCAACTGTTTCTCTGAGAAACCATGAAGTCTTAGGTAATTGAGGAACTTTTGAGTGTGTCTGTTTCGCTTTTCTCTCCTTTTCTTCAAGTCTTCCACCTCCTCATCCAGCAGTGCTGCAACTCCACATCAGTCATGGGAGCCAGGGTTTCAAACTTATAACCATGACTTATCAAACCCAAAATTTTTGGATCTTGCATTTTGGCCTCATCCAACATGGTTTGAATGTTTTCTATATGAACATCAGTCATGTCCACAAATGGTGAGTCAGCTGCATCATCATTATCAGCTTCTGATAGATCCTCAAGGGAATCAATCCTTGGTTCATTCACTTCATGTTCAACTTGAACATCAGCGGGTTTTATTACTTGTAAGGGTATTGCATAGATTGGACTTTCCTTTTTCTTTGGAATGGGTTCATCTGATTTTTCATTTTTCTCATCCCTCTTCCTCTTCCTTTGATATTTCTTTGCAAATTTATCCTCATCTCCACGATCCCAACTTTCTTGATTCTGATTTAACTCTTTCATGACTTGTTGGGTCCACTTCTTAGCCAAAGTTTGAGTCACATACAGTACAACTTATTCATCAGGGATTACTTGCCTCTCAGCATTTTCAGTTTTAGGCATATCAGTTTCAGCTTGCTCAACATTTTTAGTTTTAGGCATATCATTTTCAGCTTGCTTGAACTTATATATGACAAGGGAAAAGGAATTGTCAACTTCCTCCATTTTTTGTAGTTTTAACAGACCCTCAATCACCTCCTCTTCTATTTCACCCTTCTTTTCATCAAGATTTTCCCTTAGTTCAGCCTCCTCCAATAAAATCCTCTGATCCTCAAGTTCCTTATCAGATAGGAATCTTGAGATCATTTCCCTCTGAATCCATTCAGTTACTATTTCATCATGCCTCTTGGCAGCTTTTTCAGCATTCTCACCAGTCATCAGCAGTTCATCACTTGATTTGACTTTGCTTGATTCCAAAGGATGTAGTTGTTCTTCAGTTTCCGCAACATATTTGCCTTTCATCCTCCATCTTTCCTCATCCATAGTCAGTGGCTTGTATGGACCAATTTCCCTCACCAGAGTTGGTTCACTGGGAAAATTATTAATATGATCAAATAGATCATCCATCTCTTCATCCACAGAATTTTCAACCACGGTTTTATCAACATTTTCATCATCAACAGACTTTTCAACCATAACCTCTTTCTCTTTTTCAATCAAGGTTTCAACATTCTCAAAATAACCATATAGAATATTCAAATCTTCCTCATCAGCAATCTCATTAGCATCATCCTTCTTCTCATTAACATTTTCACCATCAATCACCTTTTTATGAACAACCTCCTCAGTATCATCATTCTCTTCAACATTATAATTCTGCTCACTACCATCAGATTCATCAGCTTCATATCCATCCTCATCATTTCTATCCTCATCATCTTCATCACTCACATACACTTCACACAAATTTTTCAATATATCATCCTCCATCATATTGACCATAGGTAGATTCTCCCCCTGTTTTGGTACAGCTGAGTGTTTTGGTCAAAAATCAGTTAAGGATAATGTAACAAAATTCGTAAGGTGTGGTTTAGTGCTAGGATGATAATAACGATTATTAAACGATTGCGAACAAGAACACAAGGATTTGTTGCGAGGAAAAGCCCTTGATCTTGGTCGGATCGCTGGCACAAAAACCCCGGGTGATGACAAATCGTCTATCACCAGTTTTATTAATAAAAAAAGGTGTTACAAGGTTGGAGACTATGATCAATGAACACAAGATTGTTAAGTGTGTGATAACTGCTCTAGTTTGCTCTGAGTATACTAATGAACGTGTAGTGTGTAAAACCTAATCGATCATAAGCTCAATAAATAGCAAAAATAACAATAACTAGATGTCATATTAATCTGCCACTCTTCCACTAGCTGCGTCCATGCCTTTGACCACGTGCTGAATGAGTCCAGTAGCGAGTTATCAGGTAGACTAGGTCTTCCAACCGTTATAACTATCAAACTTGAATATACACATAGGAAACAACCGTTAGTAATAACAAATACAGAGGATTCTTGATCCTGACTTAATTCTGGAACTCTTATCAAGGATAATTTATCCAGGCGCGTCTTAGGAAAACATATCCTCAGTACAGATTATTCGTGACCTAAAAATTGCCCCCAAAATGGAGGTTGCAAGTGGATGACAACTGGCATTTTGAATTTCAAATCCATGCAAAAAATACTTAAACATGATAAGACAGGTTAGGAGTTATAGTTACGCGGTTACTATACACCTTGGGAACCGCCACTCCGCATATATATGTGATAGCTAGATCCTTTATATCCTTATATCGCCGGTAATCAGGTATTCTTCTCTTATCCTTTCTCTTTCATCAATAACATTTTCTTTCAAAATATGTCCACCACTTCAGCTTCTTCCTCCAATGAATCGGAACTACTAGAAATGCAGTCCTCAAACCTTCTTTCTAATCCTTCCTCAGAGATTTGTAAGTTCATAGATCCCGAAATTGACGGCCTGATCCCGCTGTTTCCACCGGAGACTACCTTTCGACTCTTCAGTCCGATGCGACGCTTACTCAAAAACTTGGGTTTGCTTTCTGGCTTGTTTTTCTTCATTGGTTACTCATATCCCTTCCCTTCTTTTACCCAAAGCTTCTTTGACGCGACCGGGATGTGTTATATTCAGGCCACGCCGATGATCTATAGGGTCTTGCGTACCATTGAGAGGATAATAGAGGAAGAGAACATTGAGTTTAGCGTTCAGTTGCTATCAAAGCTTTACATCTTAACCACTCATGGGTCAAACTGATTCGTTTTATAATCCAAACCCCGACAACCAACTCCGATTTCCAAAGTTACTCAAAATGGTTCCTTTTGGAGGAATCAATTCTTTTTTGTTAATCGAAGCTCCATTTCTGGTGGGGTTGATTTACCATTGAAATGGGTAAAAAAGGGTAGGATATTGGATCCTTCAAAAAATTGTTTAGGATAACTGATCTGTCTTTTAATCAATATTCTCTGTTGTTTCTTCTTTCAGTGGATAACTTCGCTTTGTTGGCTAACCTACCTGGAACAAGAGAAAAAGCAAAGAAATTTCTTGCTCTGGATCCTGAAGTTCGTACCTTCCAAGCAAGTTTATAGAGGCTTTTTTGGAGACTATTCAGAATCTACCAGCAGCATGTCAAGTAAGACTTAAAGTTACATAAAAAAGTAAATTAATAGGAGACTTATTTGATTCTTATGCTCTGAAGGCGCCCAGAAATCTAGCAAGTCGGTTAGAAAGTTTTCCTTGGAGGACATCGATAGCCTCATAACTCCTCAAGTTGTTAAGAAGGAAGCTCTAAAGGCGTCTAGCATCTCCGAGCCACGAACTGCTACTACTCGGGCCAAATCAGGAGCATCCAAGAGGAAGAGATCTTCAAAACCAGAGAGTACTTTCGACACTATTACTGCAGTAAGTATTATGACATTCGTCAATTTCGGGTTCTATTTGTATTCGTTTGTGTATTCGTTTATCACGTAAACCGACCCGATTTATATCCCGAACATTTCAAATATATAAAATATTGGATTTTATGTTACTAAATCATTCCCACATGTTCAATTTGAAAAACCCCTTTTACGGATTCGAGAACGGCTTTTAAACGACTAAAATACATCAAAAACGAACTTCCGGACGCGTAACGTACAACAAAATACGTGCTGGGCCAACCCCCTT
The DNA here is from genome assembly GCF_021521415.1 of Bidens hawaiensis. Lineage (NCBI taxonomy): Eukaryota > Viridiplantae > Streptophyta > Magnoliopsida > Asterales > Asteraceae > Bidens > Bidens hawaiensis. Next base: position 199,876 of record NW_027495715.1, on the reverse strand, counting down.
GGGCACGCCGTGCCGCGCGGTCAGGGGCAAGGACATGCTCGCGCGGCGCTTGGAGACACCTGCACACATTACGGGTTTTGTTTGTTGTTTTGTGCTTTGCTTGTTTGTTTAACCAATCTATTTTCATGCAAACATAAAAGAGAACCTTGCAAAGAAGCTTTGACCTTTACCCTATATATACACACCCATCTCATTCATTTTAACACTTGCTACATCTCCAAATTCTCTCTAAATTCTTCATAGATCCAAGGTTGTTCATTTATGTGTTCTTGAAGGTTTGACTTCCAAAGGTCAAACTGAGTCTAATCTTTCATTCAAATTAGCTTATATAATCTTATTAATACTTGAATATGGTGGAACAACATATATATAATATACACCCCTATTTGCCTTTGGTAGTTACTTCTCCGATTCCGGTCGGTGAGGTTTCGGACCTTGTAAGGCAAGGCTTCATGGAGGACTTCGTGTTCTTGATATATATATATATATTTATATAACTTGTTTATACATATTAATCTTGCTTAAATTCTGCTCATTTTAGTTTGTTTGTCACATTTACATGTCTTGGGTATGTGGAGACCATCTATGAACTTATTGTGAGATGGAAACCGAACCAATCCGATTTTTACTCGCTTAAAACACACAAGTGTGTTTCTAGCTATCAAGACTTGTATATTTCTTTAAAAATAGTTTACAAACTGATTTTAATTATTTTCTTAGGTACTGGAAATGTTGAATCCAACTTGATCTCATAACAAAGTTTGGACCGACAAAACCGAACACTCGCTTAACGTACGTTGTTAGTTCTAAAATAATAGAACTACATACTTGGTTAAGTCTTATTAAGTTTTATTGAGTTATCTCATAACATTTATTATTTTGGAAAGTTGACTTTGGGTTTGACCAAGTATCAAGACCCGAACCAACAACCCGAAACACTCGTTGAAACCCGTTTTAGTATCTTTGTCCCAAAGTAACTTGCATTCTTGCATTTTACCCACCTTATTACTTAACATAGGTTAAGTAAATAATAAGGTTAGATAATTTAACCCGGTTTCGAGCAAACTTACATTTTAAAAGGTTATTATTATAAATTCTTTAATAGTTACATTTTAAACCCTTACTTTAATTATTTACACTTCTTATCGTTTATATTAAAGATTTTCCAAAACAACCTTTCTAATTCAAGGCTATTATTTTTATTTTGGCCTTGCTCGTTAAACTCCATCCACCCGGTTATTCATCTTTTTTCGATCAAGTTTTATACTTGAACATGAGTACTTTCATTTCCCCCGTTTTCCATATTTCATTTTGGGGGGTGACATTGCATACTTATTCTAAATGTTTTATACTTGAGTCGTAAACCACAAACTTTAGTGTATACTTTACGTAAATAAATGCTCGATTTGGTGTTCTATGCTTACATGCTTATGTGCTTATGTGTTTACCACTTTTGGTTGGTTGATTCATAAATCCGTGAACTATCTAGTATTCTCTTATAGCACGGTGCCGTTAATGTATTCTTATTAACGACCTCATGAAATCCGAATCTATTTGGTATTCTCTTATAGATGGTACCGTTAATGTATTCTTATTAATGACCTCATATAAAAATCCTGAACCATCTGGTATTCTCTTATTGCAGGTGTAGCTAATGTGTTAACGATCTCATTATTACCGAAATTGTTACTTTTATTTATTGTTCTGTATACAAGATTGTGGCATTTCTTATTTTATACATATTGTCTAAAAACCATGAAATTGCTCACCAACCTTTGTGTTGACAAACTTTATTTTATGCAATGTTACAGGTTTGACTTTTGTTGACTTGAGGACTTGACGAAAAACGTTACCAAGACTATTAGGATATTAGTAAAATGAACAATATAATTGTTTACTTGTATTCAAATTGTTTGTATGAAAGAGATGTGTTGTTTATTGGTTTATGAAATAAAATGAGTTGATTAAATATTGTCACCATAAATAGTGTCTTGTGTATTTGTCCAATCACGTTGCACCCCGGCATGTTCCGCCGTCTTTGGTCGGGGTGTGACAAGTATCCTCAATCCTGATAAACTTTATTCCCGAATCCAGTATCCTTCTGACTTTTTCCATTTTTCTTGTCCAGGCCGTGAATTCTTCCAAAGTTATCATGAGAAGATTGTGAGCGAATTGGAAGAGAGCCTTACTGGGATGCGAACCATGGCTGTAGCGAAGGACAAAGCGCAAACCAAGCTGGCTAAGGAGAAGAAACGCCTGGGGGATCTGCTATCCACAACGGAATCTCCGCATCAAGAAGAAGTGAAGCAGGCTACTGAAGAGGCAAAAATGTGGGCGGCCAAATCAGTGTTGCAGGCTAAGATCAAGATGGTTATGAAAGCTGGTGATCCTGTTTTTGACAGGTCAGCCTGGGATGTGGAGAAGTGGAGGCAAGCCCTGGTTGCGCTTGGTGGTGGAGATGACGAAGAGGAAACTGAGGTGGCTGAAGGGAGTGGAGCCGGAATAAGCAAGGAAGGAGCGGATGCGGCTGCGAAAGAAGAAGGTGCGGGTGTGGGCGATGAAGGATACAAAGAAAAGGCCTGAGCTCACGTTTCTTTGTTTTATTTTGTTGGTATTTTATGGATATCTGATCATGGTCTTTAATAAACAATAGTTAAGTAGGGTATATGATCCTGGATCCTAAGACAATATTAAGGGGTGACAAAGGTGGATGAATCCTCCTTTCGTTGGGATAAAGCATTTGATGCCCCTCTATCTTTATTTTTCCTGCACTTTGTGAACAATTAGTAACACGTGCTTAACCCGGGTGGATGATCCATCTTTTGAATGGTGAAATCCGGGTTAAGAATTTTGGTAAGTCCGAGTGACTTAATAATAATAACTTAAACTTTTGACTTTTTATGTGTTGTTTATTATTCTGAAATCATATTCTTTATAGTTTAAGTCCACAAATAGTTTGAATAAATATCCTTAACAAAAAGCTTTAAGGATAGAATATTCTTGTAAAAACAAATAAATGTAAGTTGATAAGTAGAAATCATACCATAAGGTCTAAATTAGACCTAAGTTACCATAAGTGTTGATTCTTCTGTGATCCTTGTAATTGAACTTAGGATACCTGTTGCAAATAACTTATGATATTAACTGGGATTTAACCCAATAAATTAGGGACAAGCCCAAAAATAGACTGGGGATAAGCCGTGCAACTGGGGACAAGCCCGCGTAACTGGGGACAAGCCCGTGAACTGGGGACAAGCCCAAAAACTGGGGACAAGCCCAAACTGGGGACTAGCCAAAAGATACGGATGTTAACTGGGGACTCGTCCAAATCGGGATTTAGCCCAAACGTGAGTGACGTGAAAACACCAAAACCTTAGGTATGGTACATCTACCATAATTCGTAGGATCCTCCATATATCCGAAAGCAATGAAATTGTCAGCCACTAAGCGTGTACTGGTCCCACTGCCCCGAGCTATACGTTGGATAATGTGCGCTACCGGCGAGAGTGTAGAAACTCTAATTCGTAAGAAATGTGAAAACCTTTAAACCTTGGAAGATATGACCATAGAGGGTCACACCTTAATCGTGGGCTAGGCCAAGGAAATGGCAATGTACCTTAAGTGTGAGGGAGAGGTGGCCAACCTCTTAGTTATTAAACCTCTTATTGAAATCTGTATTGTTACTTAAAAAATTTGTAAAATATAAATGTTAAGAATATATATGATCCTTTAGTTAATAATAAGAATCAGAAATGAACAAGTGATTAGATAAATATTACCAATTTTAGGATCCTTGATCCTGACTAGTAAAGGTACTTCTTGAGATGGATAGCATTCCATGCTCTTGGTAACCTATTGCCTTCCATTGTCAGCAGATGATATGCCCCCTTTCCTGCTTCTGATTCGATCGAGTAGGGGCCTTCCCACTTAGGTGCTAGCTTTCCATCTGCTGGATTAGTTGTATTTTGGAAAGCTTTCCTCAAAACTAGATCTCCTTCTTGAAATCTTCGAATCTTGATATTTTTGTTGTATGCCCCACCTACCTTTTGATGATATGCAGCCATTCTGATCTTAGCTAGGTCTTTGAGCTCATCAACAGTATCTAGATCTTGGAGAAGAATTTCATTGTTGGCCAGAGGATCACGGATTCTTGTTCTTGGAGTGGGAACCACCATTTCCGTAGGGATTACAGCTTTTGACCCAAACACCAATGTGAAGGGTGTTTTACCTGTTGCATTCTTGGGTGTTGTCCTATCATCCCAAAGAACGAAGGGTAGCTCTTCAGCCCATTTACCCTTCTTGGATCCCAATTTTTTCTTCAAATTGTTGATAATGATCTTTTTAGTTGATTCTGCCTGGCCATTAGCTTGAGGATGCACTGGATTAGACGTGTGACATTCGTCAAAATCGGGTCCCGTTTGTACTCGTTTATGATCCGTTTAATATGTAAACCGGCTCGTTTTGTAAACCGACACTTATGATATAATCAAAATGATGGTTTTTATGTTACAATATTGTTTTACACTTGTTGGGTCTTGAAAATATCCTTTTCAGGCTTTAAAACGCGTTAAAATCACTTAAAACGAACTTCGGGGGCCAAAATGTCATTTTTGAAACTTTTAAAAATACCATCAGCTCTACCCCCCGTGCCGCGCAACAGGGGAGCCCTCCAAGGCCGCGTAGAGTGGGCAGCAAAGACCAACATGTTTCCTATGTCTCCTTGCTTGTTTTATTGTCCAACGAATCCGATTTTTAACCAACAAACCTCTTGTTTAACCCATTTAAGCTTATCCTATATATACCCAACCCTTTCCAACATAAATCCCCGCTCATAAACTCTTTCCTCACTCAAAATTCAAAATCATACAAGGTTATTTTCAAGTTTATGTCATGTTTGACTTCCAAAGTAAAACTAAGTTAGTTTTGCAATTTTATTTAGTTTTCTTAGTCTTAATCAATACTTGAAGCATATGGCACACCATATATATAATACACACCCCTTGTTACCTTTGGTAGTTACTTATTCGACCCCGGTTGGCTAAGTTTCGGACTTCGTAAGGCAAGGATTCATGTAGGACTTTCGTGGTCCTTGATATATATACACTTATATAACTTGTTTGCACATATTAATCATGTTTAACTTTTGCTCATTTTAGTTTGTTTGTCATATTTACAAGTTCCATGGTTAAGGGTTCTAAGAGTCTATGCTTCGGTTTAACCGTAAATAGCTCTAGACTGTAAACTGATCTTTTGTTTAAAGGCTTTATTGTTAAATTTTTGGTTGTAAAACTTAAGTATTTTCATTTGTACATTATTATACAAGTTCTTTGATATATGGGCAAGTGGAGACCATCTATGAACTTGTTATGAGATGGAAACCGAACCAATCCGATTTTTACACGCTTAAGACCCACAAGTGTGTTTTTAGCTATCAAGACTTGTATATTTCTTTAAAAATAGTTTACAAACTGATTTTAATTACTTTCATAAGTACTTGGAAATGTTGGATCCAACTTGATCTCATAACAAAGTTTGGACCGACAAAACTAAACACTCGCTTAATGTGCGTTGTTAGTTCTAGAACAATAGAACTACATACTTGGTTAAGTGTTAGTATATATTTTATGAGTTATATCATAAAATTTATTACTTTGGAAAGTTGACTTTGGGTTTGACCAATTATCAAGACCCGAACCAACAACCCGAACACTCGTTAAAACCCGTTTTAGTATCTTTATCCCAAAGGGACTTGCATTCTTGCAATTTTACCCACCTTATTACTTAACATAGGTTGAGTAAATATTAAGGTTAGATACTTTAACCAGGTTTCGAGCAAACTTACATTTTAAAAGGGTTATTATTATAATTTCTTAAATAGTTGCATTTTAAACCTTTAACTTTAATTGTTTACATTATTTAACATTTATTTTATCCTAAAGACTTCCAAGACAACTTTTCTAATACAAGACTTCTTTTATTTTAGGCTTCGTTCGTTAAACCCCGACATACCGGTTAAACTCCAAATCAACCATCTTTTAAGTTTATTACTTGAATGTGAGTACTTTCATACCCCGTTTTCCATCTTTCGTTTTGGGGGTGACATTGCATCTTATTCAAACTAAATGTTTTATACATGAGTCTTAAACCACAAGCATTATTATATACTTTACTTAAATAAATGTTCGATTTGGTGTTCTATGCTTACATGCGTATATGCTTATGTGTTTATCGCTTTTGGATGGTTGATTCATAAATCCGAGAACTATCTGGTATTCTCTTATAGCACGGTGCCGTGAATGTATCCTTATTAACGACCTCAAGAAATCCGAATCTATTTGGTATTCTCTTATAGACTGTGCCGCTAATGTATTCATATTAGCAACCTCATTTTATCCAAATTATTGCTATTGTTTATTGTTTCGTATGCAAGTTGTGGACCTTTTCTTATTATATATATACTTGTTTAAAGCTATGAATTGCTCACCAACTTTTGTGTTGATAAACTTTATTTTATGCAATGTTACAGGTTTGACTTTTGGTTGACTCGAGACTTGAAGAAAACGTCACAAATACCTTTAGGATATTAGCAATATGAACTATATATTATTTGCTATATTTTTTATGATTATTGTATGAACAAGTATGTTATGTGACATTTTGATGTTGCGAAATGAAATGAGTTTATTAAATATTGTCGCTTTAAATAGTGTCATGTGCTTATGGGCAATCCGTCGCATCCCGGCATGTTCCCCCGCCTTTGGTCGGGGTGTGACAAGACGTGATCATCTTTATTCCCCAACTATCACAAAAGTTAGTGGTTCTTTTCCCGATAAACTGGGAACCATTGTCACAAATAATTTTGAAGGAATACCAAATCTAGTAATAATGTTTCTTTTTATGAAGGATATCACCTCTTTTTCGCGGACTTGTACAAAAGCTTTTGCTTCTATCCACTTCGAGAAGTAATCAGTCATGGTAAGTATGCACACTTTTCCTCCTGGTGCTTTCGGCAGCTTACCCACAATATCCATTCCCCACTTCATGAAAGGCCATAACGAGGATATATGATACATAGGCTCCGCTGGCTGGTGCAGAATGTTGCCGTGTCTTTGACAGGAATCACTCTTCCTTGAGTACTCCATGGCGTCTCACTTCATGGTTGGCCAGAAGTATTCTGCTCTTAGAATCATAGAGAATAGGGCTCTACCTCCAGTGTGATTACCACAATCACCTTCGTGAAAGTCTTTGAGCACCTCTTGGATTTCAGTTTCCTCAATACACCTCAACCTAAGTGCCCAGGGATTGAATCCTTTGTTGAGCCTGTGCAATAATGATTCTAGTTCTGTGTTTCTCTTCCTTAGCTCCTCATTCTCCATTCGTAGGTCAAAATTTTGAATTAAAACATCCATGTGCCTGCTCAACAAATTAAAATGGGCACCAGGGGAAGGAGTGCTGATAGGTGAAGTTGGGAATGGGTCAGGAATATTGGTTTGGGGTTGGATGGGTTCATGGGGTGGGCTTTCAAAGATGTTTGTACTTGTTGAGGGTAATGGGTTTAGGTTTTGGATTAAAGGTGTGTAAGTGTGAATAATTTCAAAGGTTGGGATATTGGCTTGTTTAGTAGTTTGTGATTGGGTTGGGGATTGATGGTGTGTTTGGTTGGTTAATACGGTAGGCTGGGACATGTTGAGGAATGTATGGTTCAGGTATAGATTGGTTTAGGTTTTGGTTTAAGGTTTGAGTTTGGTTAGGGGATTGGGTTTAAGAATGGGTTGGTGATTATGTTTGGTTTGGGTCTTGGGTTTGGGAATTGGATGGTGATTGGGTTTGGTTTAGGTTTTGGGTTTGTGGTGATGTTGGTGGGAATGACATGTATGGTTCATGGTCTTAGTATTGAGGCGGTGATAGGTTTTGGGTTAAGGAATGGGTTTTGGGTGAGGTATGTGGTGTTGGAATGGGCTGGTTTAGAATCTCCCCCTGTGCCTCAGCATTATCTACAACATTTTCTTCCAAAATCACATGATCACCCCTTCCATCATCATTATTGTTACCATCATCTCCTCCACCATCTTCATCATCATCTGACTCATCATCATCCTCGCTTTCTTCCTCCTCAGAAGTCACCCTAGGTGATTCTGGAACCTCCATTATCTCCAATTCATTATCAAGTGGCCATGACAAAATATCAAATTCCACCTCTGGATTGAAGTTACTAGTGGCTGCCAACCTTGCAATCATTCTATAAACATTAGGATCTTGCAATGCATGAGTTGTTCCCAAGGTTGGTAGCTCAGGAATCACCCTGTTGAAAACAATTTGCAAAAATCGTGGATAGACCAGAAATCTATCCTTCTCATCCTTTCTCAGATTGGTAACCAAAGCTTCAAATATTAATCTTGAAAAATTAAACTGTTGGTTGTAAATGACAGCCACCGTGGCATTTGCAATATCCCTGTTCATCAGGCTCCACGGACCCTTTCTAGGTGTATAACCCTGTGTAATGTGGTGTAGTAAGAATATTTAGAGATTTGGAAACATGCTCTTCTTGAATTGTCCTTCATGGACATCTCCTTGATAACCCATGGTTTCCTAGAATATTCTCAGCAGACGGTTGGTGGAAAAGTGAATAGGGGCTTCAATGGCATCATTCAGTTCCAAACTAGGCCTGATTAGTTGCTCAGTAATAATTATATCATGCCTTGCTATGGTAGTCTCAATGCGCCTACCGAGTTCATCATCAAATAATTCAGCAGATTTCCAGAAATGGAGTTGGTGATTTATGTAAATAACTGGGCTTTCGGTCAAAGAGAAACATAGATTTGACCGCTGTATCCAACGTATCATGAGTTCAACCCGTCTGTTATCATCTATGACTTGGAGTAGTGCATACATATTGTGTTTCATTTCGAAAGGGTACTCCATAACTGTACAAACACAAACAAACACACATTCAAAGTGAAGATTAGTCATAAAATTCACAATTTTGACATGTTTTAATTCATAATTTGAAGAAAAAATTAAAAATGTTCTTTAAGAACCTGTTCCTTGACAAATTGATTACCTACAAAGAAAACAGAGATGTTAGTTAAGATGAAATTAAAGCCCTAATTCTGTACAATGAGTGTCGAAAAACTATCAATTGAAGCTTACCGAGTTGGAATTAGTTGGCTGACAATTTTAGGTTAGGATTATGGATAAACGATTGAAATTCTGGGAACGTGCGAACTGGCAATAATGTGATAGTGGAAAGAGGGAGAAAAGTGAAATGTAAAATTTTCTAAGTCCCCCTTATATAGTATGTGCTTTACACTTTTGAAAGTGGGTTTTAAATGCATTTTGTCATTTTGTTTATGAATAGTGCAAAAAATTCAATTTTTAAATATTCTAGCATAAAGCTTGCCCGTTAAAGTTCATTTCCAAAACTTGCTAGTTAAAGTTCATTTTCAATGCTTGCGTCCCAGAGTTTTTTCATATATTTTAAAGTAATTAAAAATAAAATTAAGTGGATAAGTTGAAGGAAGCTTACTTGAATATACAAGATTGCTTGAGAAATAAATCACAAGATAAATAATCAAGTATAATTAATTAAATAGGCAACCTTACTCGGAATCAATAAAGAATCCAAAATAATAACTTAGAGATATTACTAATTGTCAGCCTTGCTCGAATATCTGAATTTCATAAACCTTACTCGATAAAAGGAAAAAGTTAACAAATATTCATTTAAGTATACTTTAAAGCAAAGTATTCCCGAAAATACTTCAAGAGTACAATGTGTGCTAGAGAGGACTTGTTATCCTTTGATATACAAGTGTACTCTAAATATAAATTGTACCTGAAAAGTAAAGGTTTGCTTGAGATTTTCTGAAATTAACAAGTATGCTGGGAGAACACTTGGAATGTTTTTACCAATTGACAAGTGTGCTCTAAACATGAAGTTTGCTCGGTAAACAACGTTTACTTGAAAACCCTTGTAATTTCAGAAAATAACTTCTAAACTATGAAGTATTCTTGACAAATACAAAGTTCAACTAAAACACCCAAGTTTACTTGAAACATACATGTAAAGCATATTCATACATGTATCACATAATCATCAAGTGTGCTTGATAAAAACAACTTTATGAACATCCAAGTTTACTCGAAAGTATAAAATCATCAAAGTCTACCCTATAATACATGAATAATTCTCTTAAGTACAGATAAGCGTCAATCTTGCTCGAATGAGTTAAACATGCAATCAAAAGATATAAGTTTGCTAGAAAGTTCAAAAACATCAAAGCTTGCTGGAAATAACATATTCAGACATATTCAAGGTTAAAATGCAACACTTTTATTGACTTAAACCATATTTCAAACAATTTTATCATTAAGGTTCAAAGTTTAAGAGCAAATGGTGCATAAAGAGATCAAATTTCAGTTATTTCCTTCCAAATCTATTTCTTTTATTAAAAGATCTCAACATGGAATCATATTGATTAAGTCACCTTTCAATACTTCATTCTCAGCATTATTATGACAGATCAGACATGTTAATAGCAGGTCTAGACTTAGCATGAATTTCATTACATTGGTAATATGCTTAATGTTCAATTATTTGCATAATACAAAAATGGATAACACTTATTGTGCTATGGTGTCCCGTATCTCTTCTCAATGCTTATTTAGCTTTCTCCAGATCACCCCAATTTGACTTCAACCCCCTGATATTTGGTCAAAATATTTTTATGACAGAGCATTTTAAACACCTTTTGATATTTCCTTTCAATACTTTTTCAAACTTGTGAGGTTGAACGTTGGACTTACATGCCATCCAGACTTACAAGCCTTACAGCCAAGGTGTTTAGGACTTATAATGATGCCCCACCTCTGTAGTTCTAGTTTAAACCGTCTTGTTTGACAATTTTTATAAATTATTGAACTTTTATCAACTTTTGGTTGATTTATTATCATTTTGCTCATTTTTGTTCTTTGTCATATTCATAAGATGTTTCAATTTTGGTTGACCAAATACCAACAGGCTCGTGTATGACTGGATAATCACTTTTCTGCCTATCATTCGGAGAGATTTATATTGAAACATGCATATTCAACAATGAATCTCCACATTAAGCTTAGCATTTTCATTATGTTTATATCACCTCAACTTTTACACGTCATGGAAAGCAACCATACATATCAATGACTGCACTAATTGTCTTTTTAGCCTATTAAATCCATATGATTGGCATAAATTATCAATATGCTATCATTTTCCAAAACTTTGGATCAATTTTCATTGAAAACATTTTAAGCTTCTACAAAGATTTGAAGTGAATAATCTTATCATATCTCTGCACCATACAACTTGCTCAGCTTGTTAAAAATAATTTACTTTAGAAAACATTTTGATAACTTTTCATTTGAGCATACAAGTCTATAATCAGAACATAAATGACACAATCAAAACAAGCAGACTTAACATAATGTACATCCAAGACAGATTATGCATAGCCTATCCTATCCTAATCACATCATCAATTCATATTATCCACATAATCAAGACATCGGATAAGCAAACAAATAGATCATTTCAAACCATAAGTACACACACTTATCTTGATATCACACACATTCACTGACTTCAAACCTAAGCATCAAAGACACCTAAGTCACACAAATTGTCATTTAAATCACATATCGGTCAACCATAATCACAGATTCCGCAACAAACACAAAATCACTCATCAAGACCTTCCTAAAGATAGTCAGTTAGCAAAATGAGCACACATTATTAATCAGACTTCATCAGAGTTGATCATTCCCAAAGCTTTCAGAAGAAAGTGGAATCTAGTCTTATCTAGTGGCTTGGTTAATAGGTCAGCCAAGTTGTCACTAGTGTCAACTCTTTTCATTTCAATAAGACCTTTATCATTGTAATCTCTAATAAAATGATGTCTAATTTCAATGTGCTTGGTCTTTGAGTGTTGTACTGGATTCTTAACAATAAACAAAGTAGCAGTATTGTCAATGAAAATAGGAGTGTTCAAGAAATTCAGACCATAATCTAACAGTTGATTCTGAATCCAAAGAACTTGTGCACAGCAGGGAGATGCATCAATGTACTCAGCTTCAGCAGTTGAGATTGACACAGTAGTTTGCTTCTTGCATTTCCATGACACTAGCCTGTCTCCCGAGAATTGACATCCTCCATATGTAGACTTCCTACCTACTAATGTTGCAGCCATCATAGTTACTATCAGTGTAAGCAAGCAGATCAAAGGCATGGTTCTTTGGATACCATATCCCTAAATCAGGTTTCCTTTTTAAATATCTATGAGATACTTTTGGACTTGATTGGAATCTTGCACACACACAAACAACAAACATGATATCAGGCCTTGAAGCAGTCAGGTACATCAATGATCCAATCTTTGCTTAGTATTCATGTTCATCAATAGGACCCCGCTTTTCATCTGCTACCATGTTTTCATGAGTATCCATTGGAGTAGAAGCAGTCTTCAAGTATTGACACTTGAACTTGTTCAAGATATCTTGCACATACTTTGATTGGCATATGAAAATTCCATCCTTCTATTGCTGAACTTGCAATCCAAGAAAGAAATTCATTTCACCCATTGAGCTCATGCAATACTTGGACTTCATTACTTCTTCAAACTCCAAACACGTTTGTTCATTTGTAGACCCAAAAATAATATCATCAACATAAACTTGAAGCAGGGCTAAATATTTTCCTCTTTTCTTGTAGAAGAGGGTATTGTCAATGGCTCCCCTTTGAAAACCATTAACAACCAGGTGGTTTGATAGTTCATCATACCAAGCTCTTGGAGCTTGATGTAATCCATACAGAGCTTTGTTCAATTTGTATACATTGTTAGGATACCCAGTATCCTCAAAACCTGGAGATTGAGTAACATATACCTCCTCCTCAATTTTACCATTTAGAAAAAAACATATTTAACATCTAGCTGGAATACTCTAATGTTCTTTGATGCAACATAGGTTAAGAAAATTCTAATTGCTTCTATCCTTGCCACAGGTGCAAAAACTTCTTCAAAATCAATCCCTTCTTCTTGTAAGCATCATAGTGCAACTAGTCTAGCTTTGTTCTTCATTACTATGCCTCTTTCATCCCTTTTGTTTCTGAAAACCCATTTGGTTCCTATTGCATATTTGCCTCTTGGCTTATCCACAAGTTCCCACACGTGCAAGTTTCTGAATTGAGCCAACTCCTCTTGCATGACTTCCACCCAACTATTGTCTTATACAATGTTAGGATGCCCAGGATCCTCAAAACCTGGAGATTGAGTAACATATACCTCCTCAATTTTTCCATTTAGAAAAGCATATTTAACATCTAGCTGGAATACTCTAATGTTCTTTGATGCAACATAGGTTAAGAAAATTCTAATTGCTTCTAGCCTTGCCACAGGTGCAAAAACTTCTTCAAAATCAATCCCTTCTTTTTGTAAGCATCCTAGTGAAACTAGTCTTGCTTTGTTCTTCATTACTATGCCTCTTTCATCCCTTTTGTTTCTGAAAACCCATTTGGTTCCTATTGCATATTTGCCTCTTGGCTTATCCACAAGTTCACACACGTGCAAGTTTCTGAATTGAGCCAACTCCTCTTGCATGACTTCCACCCAACTATTGTCTTATACAATGTTAGGATGCCCAGGATCCTCAAAACCTGGAGATTGAGTAACATATACCTCCTCAATTTTTCCATTTAGAAAAGCATATTTAACATCTAGCTGGAATACTCTAATGTTCTTTGATGCAACATAGGTTAAGAAAATTCTAATTGCTTCTAGCCTTGCCACAGGTGCAAAAACTTCTTCAAAATCAATCCCTTCTTTTTGTAAGCATCCTAGTGAAACTAGTCTTGCTTTGTTCTTCATTACTATGCCTCTTTCATCCCTTTTGTTTCTGAAAACCCATTTAGTTCCTATTTGCATATTTGCCTCTTGGCTTATCCACAAGTTCCCACATGTGCAAGTTTCTGAATTAAGCCAACTCCTCTTGTATAACTTCCACCCAACTATTGTCTTATACAATGTTAGGATGCCCAGGATCCTCAAAACCTGGAGATTGAGTAACATATACCTCCTCCTCAATTTTTCCATTTAGAAAAGCAGATTTAACATCTAGCTGGAATACTCTAATGTTCTTTGATGCAACATAGGTTAAGAAAATTCTGATTGCTTCTAGCCTTGCCACAGGTGCGAAAACTTCATCAAAATCAATCCCTTCTTCTTGTAAGCATCCTAGTGCAACTAGTCTTGCTTTGTTCTTCATTACTATGCCTCTTTCATCCCTTTTGTTTCTGAAAACCCATTTGGTTACTATTGCATATTTGCCTCTTGGCTTATCCACAAGTTCCCACACGTGCAAGTTTCTGAATTGAGCCAACTCCTCTTGCATGGCTTCCACCCAACTATTGTCTTTTAATGATGAACAATGTTCTTGGGTTCAATTGGGATAGGAAGCAGGAGTACAAACAAATGTTTGCAGATTCAGATGCACTTGTTGTAACTCTTTCATAAATGTCCCCAATGATGTTTTCAGGTGGATGATTTTTTTCAACATATGAAGATTGCACAATCAGATCTGAAGAAAGCATCTAAATTTTTATCATTGAGATCTGGTTCCTCAATGATCAATTGTTCATTTCAGTTTCTTCTTCACCATTCTGATAAGATGTTGAAGCAACATTATTTCCAGTATTCAAACTTTGAAACAAGGTTTCAAATCTTGCTTCTCTTTCAGATTGTTCTTGACTATCATCTTGTTGGTAGCTTGGATGTTCCTCATTCAAGTTATGATCCACTTGATCCTCTTGATTTTGCTGATGAACATTAGGTTCAACATGATCTTATTCTTGTTCTTGATCTTGTCCTTGATCATGACCTTGGTCTGGATCTTGAACTTGATTTTGAACTTGTTCAATTTCATTTTCCGAGTCATCCTTACTGAATGAATATTCATTATCTTTGTTAGTAACCTTGGACCATAGCTTGTCCAAATCAACATTCTTATAAGATTTCTTTTCTAAGACACTTGTTTTGTACATGACATCATCAAAGTCTTCAGGATAGATCTTGAAGGACTTGATTAACTTTTCAAGATCAAATAACCATGTTGCTCCATCAACTGTGTTGAACTGGTTTTCATTGAATACCACATCAGAAGATTCAATCACACTCAATTGATCTTTCACATAGACTCTATATACTTTTTAGTGTGTTGAATACCCAACAAAAAAACAATCCAATTATTTTGATTGAAATTTGTTTAGATAGTCTTTGGTATTCAAGAGTGAGGACTTGCAACAAAAAGGCTTGAGAAACATGATATAGGGTTTTCTTTTGAACAAAATATCATAGGGAGTTTTGTCTTGACTTTTGTTAAGAAGTACCATGTTCTGAACATGGCAAGCAGTATTGATTGCTTCTACCCAAAAGGTAATAGGTAGTAAAGCATCTGCTAACATGGTTCTTGCAGCCTCAATGAGTGTTCTGTTTCTTCTCTCTGCAACCCCATTTTGTTCAGGAGTTCTAGGGGTACTGAATTGTTGTAGTATTCATTTTGAATTGCAAAACTCATCCATTACCCCATTCTTGAACTCAGCCCCATTGTCACTTCTCATTACCTTCAACTTTACATCAAGTTGGTTCTCAATCCTTGTTATGTAACTCTTGATTAACTCAGCAGCCTCATCTTTGGAACTCAGATAATAAACCCAAGTGTACCTTGAGAAATCATCAATGATCTCTAAACAATATATATTTTGCCAATGCTAGGAACACTCACATGACCAAAAAGATCCATATGAAACATTTCAAGCACTTGATCAATTGTGTTTATGAACTTTGTTTTGTGAGATGAATAATGCTGCTTACTCTTTTGACATGAAATGCATTTCTCATCAAGTTTGAACTCCCTTGTGGGTAAACCAATTACATGTTCACCTTTCACAAGTTTGTTCATGTTCTTTAGATTGACATGTAAAAGCTTTCTGTGCCACAACTTTGCTTAATTTTCAGTGGCTTTTGACAAAAAACAAGTTCCACCTCTTGAAATGAGTCTTTCATTCTTAATTCATATAAGTTCCCATTTCTTGGTTCCATCATCATAATCATATCAGGAGGAATTACACATTCAGGTTTGAGGATGAAACAATGAGAATCATCAAAGCTAACCTTATAACATTTATCACACATATGATATATGCTCAATAGATTATATTGTAATCCTTCATCATAGAATAAATTGTCAAAAGAAACTTTTCCATTTGTAAGAATGCTTTTCCCCACAATTTTCCCTCCATTCTCATCACTCCCAAATGAAACAGGTCCTTCAAACTTCTCTTCATAATTCACCAGTGACCTCTTGTCACATGTCAAGTGCCTGGAACATCCACTGTCCATATACCATATATCCTTGATTGGTGTGGACTGTTCCTGCACAAATTAAAGAAAATCAATCAATTTAGTGATGAAATGCAAGCTGGATAAAGTTGCAAATCATCAGCAACATGATCAACTGTTGCATTGGGTTTGGGGTCCTCATAAATAATCTCACATGAATCATCAGATTCATAACCACATTTAGTCACATTTCTAACATAAGGAACTATGCTTTTGCATTCTTATATGAAAAATTCTCTCTTTACACTTGTTACCAGTGGTTGATATGTCACTTGTGTTTCTTTTCTCACATGAGATTCACTTCTGGTTTCCACGGAAACCCTTGTGGCTCAAACCCATGTTTTAATTGGAATTTATCATCAACATTTAACTCTCTTGGCTTCTTCTTTTTGAACACATTTTCCTTAAATTTCTTTGCACCTTTTGATGACCTATCATGCTCATTAGACTTCACTGACTCAGAGTCTTTATCATAATTAATTATTAAAGGTTTGAGTGTTCAATGGAGTCTTCTTCTTTTCAAACACATTATTCTTTTTCTCTTCCTTTTGAGTGGTTATTTTCTTTCTTTTCTTACTCTCTAACTCCATTTTCTGAATCACCAGATAACTTTTTTCCCTTTCCCAAGTATTCATCATACTTCTTCTTATAAAGACCAAAATCTTGTTCAAACTTTGTTGTGTTAGGAACTCTAATTGGCTTGAAGGTGAATCTTTCATGACAAGAATCGGTGTGATGTCCATGCTCATCACAGTGTTTGAACCATACTTTTCCTTTGAAGTTCTCACTTGACTTCCCCTTTTTGAATATTTAATTGGCCTTGGTGGGTCAATACCAATAGTCTTTTGAATCTTGAGACCATCATAGTCAACTGAGAAAGGTACAAGTTCTTCAATTTTTGTGTCTTACCTTTCAACTGAACTCTTGACAAAGATTATATTCTCCAAATCATTGGTTCATCTTCTATGTTGCTTTTGAATCTTGACTGCCTTTTTTCATAATCTTCCATACTTTTCACTTATCCAATATCAAACGACTCTTGGTTGGAGAAAACAGGGTAAACAGGAATGAGCGCATCATCATTCTTCTTGGTTTCTTCTGTCTTCTTCTTTATGCGTTTCTGTGGCACTTTGTAGACTGTTCACTATTTTTCTTTTCTTTTGAACCACCACAAATATCAAAAGACTTGTGTTCCCTTCTCATATGTTCATGGTGTTTTCTCATCTTTGGGGTTATCTTTGGTAGCAAAGGGATTTTGTTCTTTGTTTCCCTTTTACCATTCTTTTCATTCTTTAAACTTTCACTGCATGAAATTTTGTCACTTGACCCACTCAAGTCATCTCTATATAACAATTTCTCATCAAAGTCATCTTCAGACACTTCCACACCAACTGAACTCTCACAACACTTCTCCTTTTTCATCACAAACTTACCCTTGTCATTTACTTCAACCAACTTATAATTTTCAATAAAATCTTTCTTTTCTTTAAAAACTTCTCTAAACTGATCAAGATATGAATTTCTCTTTTCTTTATCAACATGCAATGAATAGTTGTCATTGAAAGGTGGAAAAACAACCTTGTATTTATCTTCCTTCTTGATCTTGTTTAACTTCCCACAAATATTTCCAGTTGAAACTAAAGTTTTTAGATAGTCATTTTCAACTTGAAGTGTGGTGTTCTTCAACTTCTCATCAAGAAACATCTTCTTCAATTCTTCTATTTTAGTGACATATCTAGACGGTTTCATATAGCTGTCCATAAAATCTTGTTCTAGACTTTTGATTCTGTCCTCCTAAGTCATGTCACTTAATTTATAGACATTGATTATACTTTGTTTCTTAAAACACTCACTTTGTAGCTTTCCAACTGTCATTCTCAATGATTCAATCATTTAAAGTAATTCAAGTTTTGAAAGGTTTGAATGTACCTAAGATGAAGAGGATTCAGCTTCATTCTCTATTTTAGCCATGAATGCTACATTTGACTTTCCAATATCATTAGCATGATTGCTCCAATCAAATACACCTTCTTGTTGTTGTGGAGATAAGGCCACATTTCCTTTGTTTCTTGGTGGATTTGCATTGTTTTTGTTCTGATTAACAGAAGATTGTGGGGGGGCTTGATTGTTTCTCTGATATGGTTGCTGTTGAAAATTGTTGTTGGTGTTGTAGTTCCTCTGCTGACCTGATTTTGAAACTGATTTCTTTGGTTATTTTTTGGAATTTCCTTGGCTGGTTACACTCTCTAGCAAAGTGTCTTGGTAATTGGCAGTTGTAACAGATAAACTTGGATTTATCAAATCCAATTCTATCATTGGGTCCTGAAACCAATGATCTCCCTGTTCTATTAAAGAGTCTCCTACTTCTCAAAGCTAGCATAACAACCTGCCACTTCAAATCCATGTCTTCTAAGTCATTTGCATCAATTTTCTCAAGGTCCTCTTGAACCACACTGGTATGAATCAGATTCCTAGCCACAAAGGCATTATATGACTTAGTAAACATTGAGAATAGAGCTTGGTACTCATTCCCATGATTCACATTGCCACCACCATATGGAGCATGTCCACTAGTCATAGAATATGTATCATTATCATCAATCAGTTGTACATTAAATCTTGATTGGCCACCTTGATTGTTTGAACTACCAACAACACATCCCCTTGGTGTCTCACCACCATACTCACTAGGCTATTCTATTATAGGATTTTGTTGTTGATTCTTTGTAGACATGTTCCCCATGGGTGCAATGAGGGCATTGGCCACTTGAAAACTTGGTCTGTCTTCTTTGATCATGTTGTTTTCTGTCATCTCATGCTCTACTGCTTGCAAAAATCATAGAACATCATCAAGTTTGAGATGAAATATTTGATTTCTGCTTGATGAATTTGCTAGCAGTGTACCACTTTTTAGATAAAGATGACAACAATTTCTTGTTCTGATCAAAGTCTGTGATTTCAAGATCGGTTGTCCTAATCTCATTAACAATAGTCACAAATCTTTCTAAAACTGACTTCAATCTTTAGCCCTCTCTAAACTTGAAACAGTCAAGTTGTTGCATCAGCCTATCCTTCAGCTCAGTGTTCCCTTCAAACATCTACACTATGGCATCATACATTGCTTTTGCTGTTGTATGATGAGCCACACTGGTTAAGATTTCCCATGATAAACCTAGCTTCAACATAGATAGGGCTCTTTCATCTTTCTTTTTCATGGATCTTTCAACAGTTGGATTGTTTGCTGTGCCATCAGGAACATAAGGTCCGTTCTTGATTGAGTTCCACATCTCAACATCGTTATAACAAACTGCAGCCTTATATAACACTTTCCATTTAATGTAATTTTCCTGTTTGTATTTCCTAGGAATCTTGTTAGTAGGAACCTCTTGCTCATACATATTTTTGGTATTTTTAGAAAATTTTATAAAATTTAAAAACTTAGCAAACTTATAGCAAAAACTGAACAAATTTGAAAAATAAACAGATTTGTGGACTAAATCCTCAGATCTGATAGATCTGGATGGATAAGAGCAAGATATATAATAAAGAAAACCACTTTAATGTAAATCTAGGTAAGAAAACACTTTTAACCTGAAAAATATTGTAGATCTATAAAAATTGAAGAGCATGGCAGCTGACGTCACAAACCAATGTAACAGTTGTCAGTTGATGTCACTCTTCATCTTCAAAATTAGCAATATTCAGCAACAGTTCTTCATAAAAATAGCAGAAACAAGCTCTGATACCACTTGTTAGTCCCGTATAGCTCACTCTATAGCTTAATCACTCACGGTCGTAACCCACACTCACGTGTTGACAAAAAGGCTACGACATACTATTTTTTGGAAAGAACAAACGAATATTAAAGGCGGAATCAATAATACTCTTAGTGTTGCTCAATAGATAGAAAAGTAACAAACACACAACGTAACTCCAAAGATTTCCATATATATTGTGAAGGATACAATGAAAATCAATTATGGTTACAAGGTGGAATGTTTGGAATCTTGGCGGCTTTCCGTATAGGAGGGAGACAACCGTCAAATCACAATATTCGCTCAGTTTGTTGTTTAGGTGTGTAGTGAGAGATGTCATAGGCGTGCCCTAAATTATTCCTTTTATAGGCCTGCCCTGACACCTGACATTCATCTAGAATCCCTAATGATTAAGACAAAACATATTTAAACGTATTACAAAACATTCTAAGTGTAAACAGATATTCGAGCAAGCTTTGCAGCTTTTGTCTTTAGCGAGCAGACCTGGTAACCATTAAGTGTGTTGGGGAACCGTTCTATGGGCAAGATTTTTGAAGAATATTTTCCTTAGAAAATATTCATCTAGCAGACTTCAATCCTCTTGATCATATACAACTTTGCTCGATAAAGTCCTACGAGCAAACTTGTTCTTCAGAGATCCCTTCAACCTTTTGTTAACTTAACTTATCTGAACAAATCCAAGTTTGCTGGTAACACTGTAGCTTACTCTGAGTTGAACCTTGCTCGTTAGAAGTCCTTAAGTAATTTCTTTATCAATTTCCTTCAAGCTTGTTGGGACCACTATTTATTATGAATAAACCTTGCTAGATTTACCAAAATACTTGGTTTTAGCTTGGTTTATTCAAGAGTTTGCTCTGAAACAAACATTGCTTGACTTAAAAAACAACCTTGCTAGACAAAGTGAACCTTGCTCGTTCTATCACTTAAGAGGAATTCCAGAAGATAACGTTGTTGGGATAGAAAAATACATTGCTAGACTTAGTATAAGCTTGCTAGGAGGCCTAAGTTTGCTTGGTTTCCATACATTGCCATTTTTAGGGAGGTTGAGAAGATTCCACTCTTTCTTAGGTCTTTTCCTGATCCCAACACGGAAGAATTTTCAAGTATAGCACTTCTATTTTTCATTTTAACATTAAATACTCTTCACAAGATCAATAAGGTGGGTTTCATTTCACAGGGTCGGCCGACACCCATACCACTATAGTGGGTCCGCCCCTGTGAACAACCCAAGTGTCCAACCAAATATACAAATGTTGATCAGTTCTTGACGTTGGTAATGAAAAACATGAAAATTATGATAATCTTATAACTAAAACATATATGTTACAACAGAGAGAGTAACCACGACTGATGAGAATGATCCAGACGAATGATTTTCAACTTGATTTAGGATGTATATTAGTGATGGGGATTAGGGTTCTTGAGAAAACCGCAAATATGGAGAGAGAGGGGTGACAATTTTTTGTTATATGTGTTGGGGTTATGTCTATATATATATATATATATATATATATATGGGAAACTCTTGATTAGCAAGTAAGGGTAATATGGTTCATCAACGGTTACCTAGCTAATATAATAATTGTTAGGTCACATATATTTTTGTGCTGAGAATATGTTATACTTGTGAGACTTCTGGATCAATTATCCTTAATATGTGTTCCAGGTTATACCAGGATCAAGGATCTCAGTACTAATTATTCACTAACGGTTGTTTTCTTTGAATGGTGCTATGTTAAACAGGTATAACGGCTAAGGGACCTTGTCTACCTATTATTTCGCAGTCTATGGGAAGTGGCACGTGGTGAAAAGGAGTGCACCGTATACATTGGAAGAATTGCGGATTAATAGGACTTTTAGTTTGTTATCTTATATACTTATATGAGTTATGATCAGTTTAGAAACACGCCCAACACACTCGTTACACAATACGAAGAGATTACTTTAGCTAGATTCACTTAGTATTCATTGTATCCACTGATCATAATCTCCAACCAAGTAACACCATTTGTTTTTATTAATAAAGAGATGATAGATGATATGTCATCACCTGGGGTTTTTGTGCCGACGATCATAATCCGATCGAGGACTTTTCCTCGTAACAAATCCTTGTGTTCATTCGTATTTCGTTACATATTCACCATTATCATACAGGCACTCTACCTCACAAAATCAGTTTTGGTTACATTATCCTTAAACCGATTTTTGACCAAAACAATTTGGCGCCCACCGTGGGGAAAGTGGTGCTTTAATCAAGAAGATTTCTCATCAATATTCAACCCTTTCAACCATTACCATTACCAATGGCCTCTAAACAAACCTCTTCTTCAACAACCATGCCTTCATCACTTTCTCTCTCATTAAAAGCTTCATTGCCAATGCCTCCTCCACCCGCAGGAATACAGAGGACCAATGCTGCTGGGAGCAAGATGCAAACTCCAGTCTTCCAAGGCTCAAATTCCTCTGCTGCCACTTATGTGGTAACTTCTAACAATGATGTTTCTGCTATGTTTTCACAGGTTAAGGCATACATGGAGCAACAGAGCAAAACCAACCAGAGGATCCTACGCGAAACTAAAGATCTCAAGAAAACAAAGAGGCCAGCGGAGGATTAGTCTCCCTGATGCTTAGGGTGCTGGATTTCACTACTCCAGGATCCATGGCTAAACATGCTCAAGGATCCTCCATTATTCAACAAGGATCATCACTCTTCCAACCAGGATCCTCTATCCTTCAACCAGGGTCCATGGGCTAGCATGCTCAAGGATCCTCCATCATCCATCAAGGATCCGTGGGTCAGCATGCTCAAGGATTCTAGATCTTTCAACAAGGTTCATCTATCCTTCAACAAGGATCCATTAGTCAGCATGCTCAAGGATCCTCGATCTTTCATCAAGGAACAATGGGTTAACACACTCAAGGATCCTCGATCTTTCAACAAGGATCTTCCATCCTTCAGCTAGGGTCCTTAGGATTATTTCATCAAGGATCCTCCAATCCTTAGCCTCAAGGATCCTACATGTAGAGTCAAGGATCCTCAGGAGTTCAACATCAAAGGTCGTCGGAGGTTCACGAAGGAGACTTTATCCCTCTGCAGACCGTTGCTTCTGGTGGACCAACTGTCATGGCTGATGCATCCTATCCTGGATACTCTTCTGGGATACCATCCTTTAACCAAAAAAAGAGGTAACGTTAATAATCATATATCCTTAAACACTAACCTTGGTTTTACGCATGATACATGTATTAATCAAGCCATGGCCAAGGAATTACAAAAATTAAAGGATATGATATCCAACGTCCCAGAGGTGGTCCCGCCCATTCCTGAAATTCCGAAGGGAAGTCATAAGCTATCCAGATTTGCTCCGCCGATATGTGATGCTGAAATCCCGAAGCGCTTTCAAACCCCAAATATGAAAGTTTACGATGGCACAACTGTTCCAGAGGAGCATGTGGCTCAGTATAAGGAAAGAATGGAAATCAATCCAATTCTGGAAAGACTTAAAGAAGCATGCTTGTGCAAAGGTTTTGGATTTACACTGACCGGATCTGCTCTCAAGTGGCTGCTAAGTCTTCCTCCTTACTTTATTATATCATTTTCCCATCTAGTTAATTTGTTCAATAATCAATTTTCTTGTAGTAGAAAGTTTGAAAAATTAACTAGTGATTTATACCGTGTTGTCCAACCTCGTGATGAATACTTAAGGGACTTTGTCACCAAGTTTGGAAGGGAGGCCTTAGAAATTCCAAATCTTGACATGGCTACTGCTGTTGAGGCATTCAAGATGGGATTACAAAATGACTCCCCATTTTATGATGATCTTGTTATGACCTCATGCAGGACATTAGATGAAGTCAGGAATAGGGCACTCAGGTTAATTAGACTAGAGGATGATAAAAGGATTCAAGAAATATTGGGTACTTCAACAACACAGGAGCCGCTCGATAAGAAGCAAGGATCCTCCTATAGGAACAACATTTCCAAGCCATATTCAATGTTAAACAATCAAAACATCCATGCAGTCAAAGAAGACGATGATGAAGAGGAATATCCAAGGATATCAGAGTATTGCTTTTCCATTGATACTCTTAGCCTAATATGTGCCATGAGAGATCTAAGGGAGAAAGCAAGGTGGCCTTGGAAGAGTGAGAAGTTAACATCCTTTAAGGATAAATCCAAGTGGTGTGCATACCACGAAGACTTCGTCCACATTACTGATGATTGTATCGGTCTAAGAAGAGAAATTGGGTCTTTTAAGCAAGGGTCACTTCAAAGAGCTTATGGGAAGAAAGAAGTCAAGGATCCAAGATCCTGAAGAAATCCCACAGAAGGCTGCTCCACCACCACCACCTGATGCACATATTATCAATTTCATCTTCGGAGGTTCAGACATCAGTGGAACCTCATTCTCCTCAGCGAAACGACATGGTAAAGAAATCAAATTGGAGAATGCAGAAAGATACATCAAGACGACAACTCTAACTGATCAAAGGATCATAACTTTCGATGAAGAAGATCAAATGCACCTCCATTATCCTCACCATGACGGTTTGATTATTACTTCATTTATTGCTAACTATTATGTTCGTAGGATCATCGTATATGGTGGGAGTTTGGTAAACATCATTCAGGACTAAGTGTACTCAAGAACATGAACATCACTGAAACAGAAATTACACCAAGATCATATGTCCTCGTTGGTTTTAGTGGCCAAACCAAGAATACATTGAAAGATATCAAGCTTCCTATTTACATTGAGGGGGTTAACTCTTTTCAAAAATTTTGTGTTATAGATAACCTATCATGTTGTAATGTGATTCTTGGCAGGCCCTGGATTCACGAAATGAAAGCAGTAGCCTCCACCTACCATCAATGCATCAAGCTTCCAACCCCATGGGGAGTAGTGAATATTGACAACGATCAAGCGGAGGCGAGGAACTATTACACTTCATTCATGAAACTAGCCGCAAAGCAGACCATAACATAGCAATCAAAGAACAGTTCAAGAGAGGTGCTGGAAGCCAGAGAAAAGGATCTTAAAGAAGTACCCATGGACCATGAGGATCCAGAAACCAAGGTGTATATAGGGTCCGGTATCCTCAGCAATATTGAAGAGGATCTGGTATCCTTCCTTAAACAAAGGAAGTCCACTTTTGCTTTCAAACACTCTAACATGACAAGTATCTCTAAGGATATTATTATGCATAAGTTATGGATATATACATCAATCAGGCCTGTCCACCAGAAATGGAGGGAATTTGAGCCTGAATAGAAATATAATTATCCAAGAAGAAATAGAAAAACCTTTTAAGGCAGGTATGATTATGGAGGTAAAGTATCCAAGATGGTTAGCCAATGTAACGGTTGTTTCTGAGAAAAATGGAAAATGGATGGTATGTGTCGATTTTACTGATTTAAACAAGGCATGTCCCATGGATCCTTTCCCTTTACCACACATTGACTCCATGGTAGATGCTATGGCAGGACATGAGATGCTCTCCTTTATGGATGCTTCCTCTGGATTTCAACACATTCAGATGGAACCACCCGATCAAAAGGATACAACATTCATGACTCATACCGGCATATATTGCTATGCTATTTGGACTAAGAAATGCAGGGGCAACATACCAAATATTGGTCAACATGATGTTCAAGGATCAGCTAGGAAAGACCATGGAAGTCAACATCGATGACATGGTGGTCAAGTCAAAGAAGGTTGAGGATCATCTCAAAGATCTTGAAGAAGCATTCAACATCTTTGATCAATACAACATGAAGCTCAACCCATCAAGGTGTCACTTCGGTGTCAAAGCAGGAAAATTCTTAGGGTATATGGTGACTAAAAGAGGAATAGAAGCTAGTCCTGAGCAAATTGAAGCCATCATTAATCTAAAATCTCAGATGAATGCTAAAGACATCCAAAGACTGATGGGAAGGATTGATGCCCTGAATAGATTCATATTCAGATCTTTAGAGAAGTGCAAAGACTTCTATGTTATATTGAAGAAGAATAAGAAATTCAAATGGACTCAAAAGCATAAAGATGAGCTGAAGGCTCTCAAGGATTATCTATCCTCAGCGCCAGACCTGATGAAACCAGTGGATGGTGAACCGTTATCCTTGTACTTAGCCGCGGTTAGTGCTGTTTTAGCCAAAGATTGTGAAGAACAACATCATCTTGTATACTATATAAGTAAAAGTCTCTCAGATGCTGAGGTCAGGTAATCTCACCTTGAAAAGCTAAGGCTTGCTTTAATTATGACCTCAACTAAGTTGAGACATTATTTTGAAACTGTAAAGCCCCGTTACTGGTGCCTCACATATGGGTGTTGGATTTACTCATCAAAATAGTTCAATTCATTAGAGTTAATAAAAACATACGCGGAATATAAAAACTTTCATAAACATTACATTAATCCCTAACTTGTCTTAAAGTAAACACCTTGTCTTTCAAAATACCATAATATTAAACATAAAATTTTTCCGATGCCAACCTCTTATTCAATGCTACGTGTTCCCCTCAAGCGAGCTGTCTCATTCTACTCACCTGCGTGCATACTAAAAGTCAGCTACGCTGAGTGAGTTCTAGTTAATAACATAATATACTTTACATTCATACTTTCATATTTAAAATAATACTTTACTTTATCCTATTCTGCCTCGGATATTATTAGGGTCCGGTCCCATTTCTGCCTTGAATATTATTAGGGTCCAGTCCCTTTTCTGCCTTGGATATTATTAGGGTTCAGTCTCTTTTCTGCCTTGAGATTATTAAAGGGCTCAGTCCCTTTTCTGCCTTGGATATTATTAGGGTCCAGTCCCTTTCTACTTTTCCATCTCTTACATTCGTTCATAACATACATACGTATCATTCTTAGTTCATACCAAACATTCATATTTATAATTATAACTTGGCAGTATGTGCAATATCCGAAGATCGTTCACGTACCGACAAGCAATCATTAATACTTTATACATAGCATTCATTTTCATAACTATAACTTGATAGTACGTGCAATATTCGAAGATCGTTCACGTACCGACAAGCAATCATTCATATCGTTCACATATATCACATAGGGAATACACTTATCACTTAGGATAAGCGTATTAACAAATCACATCTAGTATGCACACAGCCCCGAAAGCATAACAAGGAATGGGGCTAGAAACTCACCTGGATCCTATTGCGCTCGCCGTTTATCGTAATTCCCTTCCTTAACTGGGCCCAGCTAACTGTTAAATACATATTTTAGTTACCAACGAACTTCCTAAGTTGGGCTTTTCTGTTTAGTTCATGACAAATGGCTAGTTTATCTTAATTTAGATATGGGCTTAACATTTACAGACTTATTTAATTCAGGCCTACCGTTCACCATCAGGCCCATCTGGACTCAGGCCCAAGGCCCAACAGAGAACTGTGTGGCCGAGAACCCAAGACAGGGAACTCTTATGCTTGGCCGAAATCCATCCTTAACCGAGAACCCATGTTTTCGGCCGAGAACCCTGACCGAGAATACAAGGTTGCCGAGAACGCATGTTCTTGACCGAGAACACATGATCACTGAGAATCTTCCTGGCCGAGAACTCTTGTTGACTGCCTGCTTGACCGAGAACCATAAGGTTTGACCAAGGATTCTCAAATTTGGCCGAAAACCCCCAGCTCGGCTCATTTTTCTATCTTATGTTCCCACCTTGCCCAGCTAACTTGTTCAATGGTTCAATTCATGAACTTTTAATCCTTTATTATCATCACCCATAACCGTTTTACACTCATTACTATCACGGTTTCAAGATCTATTCCGTTTTAGGCATAAAGCTTAGACCTTTATAGCTTTAAAACGTTCTAGGGTAGATCTAGGGTTCATCTATGAGCCGTATATTGCCATAGGTCCATTAAGTTCATTTTAAATCATAAAGTTTGTATTTTTATGAAACATCTAGATCCAATCTACTCTAGGGTCAAGTTTCATGGCAAATCGTTCATAAAAATGTAACCTTTAATCGTAGGGAGCATACCTTTCGATGTCCTTGATTACGGATAGCTTAGTTATGAGATTCGTTCTTCTATTTAGCTTGTATATAGCTTGCACACCAAAGATCTATCAATAAAAGGCTTGATTTTGATCTGGGATCCTTGTTCTTGCTTGCGGCCGAAAGTGGAAAGGTTGAGTGTGTGTTGGAGGTGTAGGGAATATTATGGATAAGTAGGATGGAAATGGAAAAATTTAGGGTTTAAGGGGGTATTTATACTCCCTTAAGCCCATGGACCTAAGGCCCATCTTTCCTTTTTAGTCCATGGCTAATCCAACTAATTAGCCTACTTATCTTTCTCTCTTTATAAATTATTATTTCCAAACTCAAGTAAACTTTCCGCTATAAGAAATAATATATAAAATATTATTATTCAAACTTTTGGGATGTTACAAAAACCCATACTATTTTTGTAAGAACTAACTACCCTATTAAGAATGTGCTTAGAAAACCAGAAATATAAGGTAGGATGGCTAAGTGGGCTGTGAAGCTTAGTGCATATGATATTCAGTGTGAGCCTAGAACAACCATCAAATCACAAGCGCTTGAAGACTTTGTGGCTGATTTCTGTAGTGACATGCAAAAGGAAGCTGATCTAGAAGTCCAACATTTTGAAGAAACCAAAGATCCTTGGATCCTCTTCACAGATGGTGTATCAAATGTAATAGGAACAAGATTAGGCATACTACTAAAATCGCCACAGGGGGACATAATACCCCAGTCTATATCCTGTGAATTCCAAGCCACCACCAACGAGGCATAATAAGAAGCACTTATTGCAGGTTTACTATTAGCTAAACAAATGAGGATCATGTATATTCAGGTTTACATAGACTCTTTACTTATAACTAACCATTTTAACGGTTCTTACATTGTAAAAGGTGAAAATATGATCAAATATTTAGAAATTGTGAAGGAGTTAGAAAAATCCTTCGAAATGTTTAGTATTGTTCAGGTACCAAGAGAAGAAAACACTGGGGCACATGCTTTAGCAAACATAGCATCATATTTTAAGATTCTAGATGACATAAAGATACCCATTATTCACATACTGTCTACAACAATTGAAGAACATGGAGAAATGGAGGTAACAACGGATTGTCCTAAAGGTCCTATGGATCGATCATCATGTCCAGAAGTAGGATCCTGGATCCTTCCAATCAATAAATTCTTCCAAGAAGGAGAAATCCCTGAAAGGGAAAATCCCAAAGCTTTCAAAATTAAGGTATCACAGTTTATTATTTTACATGATACTGTATATAGAAAATCTCTTGCAGGTCCCTACTTGAGATGTATCGAAGATCCATAAATTCAAGAGGTGCTCAAAGACTTCCATGAAGGTGATTGTGACAACCATACAGGGGCAGAGAACTATTCTCCAGGATACATAGGACATGATACTTTTGGCCAACAATGAAGAAGGATGCCATGGTATATTCAAGGAAGTGTGATGCTTGTCAAAGACATGGCAACATTCTTCATCAACTAGCAGAACCTATATATCCTATATCCTCTTCATGGCCTTTCATGAAATGGGGAATGGATATTGTAGGCAAGCTACCCAAGGCACCAGGTGAAAAATCTTCATGCTTGCTATGACAAATTACTTCTCAAAATGGATTGAAGCGATAACATTTGTTTAAGTCCGTGAAAGGTAAATTATATTCTCATTAAAGGAAATATTATGACTAGATTTGGTATCCCATCTGAAATTGTTTGTGATAATAGACCCCAGTTTATTAGGAAAAGAACTTCTAACTTTTGTGACAGTTGGGGCATCAAGATGATCACGTCTACACCAGTTCATCCTCAAGCAAATGGCCAAGAAGAGTCAAGCAACAAAATTATCATCAACAACTTGAATAAGAAGCTAGGATCCAAGAAAGGCAAGTGGGCTGAGAAGCTTCCTTATGTTTTTGGGCTGATAGAACAACAAGAATGCAACGGGTTAAACACTCTTCTCATTGGTGTTTGGAGCAGAAGCTGTGATTCCTATAGAGATGGTGGTTCCTACTGTCAGAATAAGCATCCGTGATCCTCAGGCAAACAACGAAAGTCTTATCCAGGATCTAGATATTATTGATGAGCTCAGTGACTTAGCAAAGATCAGAATGGCCGCATATCAGCAAAGGATAGCTGGGGCATATAATAAGAATATCAGGATCCGAAGATTTCAATAAGGAGATTTGGTCCAAAGGAAGGCTTTCCAAAATACAACTAATCCTGCAGATGGAAAGCTAGCACCCAAGTGGGAGGGGCCCTACTTGATTGAATCAGAAGCAGGAAAAGGGGTATACCACCTACTTACCATGAAGGGTGATCGACTACCACGAGCTTGGAATGCTATCTATCTTAAGAAATACTTCGTATGATCAGGATCAAGGATCTTTAAAGGATCGAGCATCCTAAAGTTGGTACAGTGTTATCTTATCCTTTATTCATTTCAGATGTTTATTACTAACTAAGGGAGACAATACTCTTAATATTTTTTTTCCAAGCTTTAAGTTTATGCAGATAATGCAGATAACGGTTAAGGGGTTGACCACCTCTCTCACACTTTTAAGGTATAATCCCCGTGATTATACCTTCAAAGGTTTAAAGGTTTTCACCTTTCTCACGAATTAGAGTTTATACACTCTCGCCTGTAGCGCACGCTATCCAAAGTATTGTTCGGGGCAATGGGACCAGTACACGCTTAGTGGCTGACAATTTCATTGCTTTCGGCTATATGGAGGATCCTAAGATTAATGGTAGACGGTACCATACAAAAGGTCTCTAACATTTTCATGTTAGCTAAGGTTTTGGCGTTTTCACGTCACTTGCGTTTGGGCTCAATCCCGGTTCGAGGGAGTCCCCAGTTTAACATCCGTATCTTTGGGCCAGATCCCAGTTTGGGCATGTCCCCAGTTTGTTAGGCTTGTCCCCAGTTTCTTTAAGTATAATATACATATCTTTGGGCTTGACCCCAGTTTCTTGGGGTTAACCCCCGTTCATATGATTATTTAACTTAAGATTCTAAGGTATTTGCATCAGGTATCCTAAGTCCTTCCACCAGCATCATGGAAACATTTGTGGTAACTTAGTTCTAATCAGACATTATGGTATGCTCTTTACTTATCAAGTTATATTCATTCGGTTTATATCTTTGGAAACCATTATATTTCAGGATCCAAGATCCTTTATCTATTTTTACAAGGATAATTTACCTTAAAAACTTTTCATAAAACTAAACTATAATAACTATGCTTTCATAAGAAACAAGGAGCAAATAGTCAAAAGATTTAAGTTATTATTAAAGATCACATGGATTTACCAAAAAATTTTACCCGGATTTCACTATACAAACATGGACCATCCACCCGGGTTAAACAGGTGTTACTAACAGTTCATAAAGTGCAGGAAAGATAAAAGAAGTGGCATCAAAGGCTTCATCCTCGAAAAAAGAGGATCCATCCACCTTTGCTAACTCCCCCCCCCCCCCCCATAATTGTCTAAGGATAACAGATCCTTCATCCTAATTATCTATTGTCTTAATACAAATCATCAAACACTCGAAAACATAAACATATAACAAAGTGGGCTCAGGCTTTGTCTCTTTATCCTTCATTTCCCACCTTCATAGCCTCCTCCTATGCTGCTGCATCCTTCCTTGCCTCGGTCATCTCTTCTTCATTTCCTCCAGCCTTCGTCTCGGTATTCTCACAAGCCTCATCCTCGCCACCGCCCAGTGCCACCAGATGCTGATTCCATTTTGCCAGATCCCATGTTGATTTGTCAAATGAGGGGTCGGTATCCTTAGTCACAATCTTGATCCTCGCTTGAGGATCAGACTTAGCAGCCCAAATTTTGAACTCGTTGGTAGCACATGTCACCTCTTCTTGCAACTGAGCTTCAACTGAGGATGCGTGATCCTCCCACTACTTCTTCTCCTTGGTCAGCTTGAGATGGTCTTATCCTTGGCAGTGGCCATAGCTCTCATCCCTAATAGAGTGTCTTCCAAATCTTTGACAATCTTGTCATGATAGCTTTTGGCAGAGTCCATGGCCTACATGAAATAATGAAGTAAGTTCAAGAGGATATTGGATCAACAGCAGCAGACAACCAAGATAACGGATCCTTAGAGTGGTGATGAGATACTTTCCGGCTTCAAAGGGATCTTCAGGCTCAACAGTCTTCTTCCTTTTTGAGGCTCCGAATTTGGCACGGGTAGTTACTGGACGTGGCTCATGGACGGGAGTGGTTTTCGGAGTCTCTTTCTTCACAATGAGACAGTCGATGTCTTCCAAGGAGAACTGGGAAGCAGACTTGCTGGACTTGTGAGCACCTATAGAACACAACATAAAGATAAGTTTCCTTTTACTTTTCTTTAATGTAAAATATTAATAACTCTTACTTGACATATTGTTTAATGACTCGGAAGTTGATTCTTGAATGGCTGTGATAGTCTTAGCTTGAAATGTCCTAATCTCAGGATCCAATGCAAGGAACTTATTCACCCTCTCCTCTACTCCGGGGAGATCAGCAAGCAAAGAAAAGTTATCCACTGAAAAGGGAAAACAAAAATAAATACATCAGAAGAAGGATATGTTATCCTTTTCGGCTTGTCAGAGGATCTAAGATCCTACCCTGCATAATCCACCTCAAGGGTAAGTCGACCCCACCGGGAATGGAGTCTCTTTTTACAAAAAAAAAAAGTTTTTTCCAAAATGGGCCGTTTTGGGTGGCTTTTTAGATAGGGGTTGGTTGATGAGGCTTCGATTTCAAGATAAAGCGGGTAGATCCATGTGTGACTAATGTGTAGATGTATGCTAGTTCTGACAAGCCAAATTCAATGTCTTCCTCTTCGATGATTCTTTCCATAGTATGCAACACCCTCCAGAGCATCGGCATCGCCATCGCTTGGATATAACTTATGCCGGTTAAGGTAAAGAAATTCTGGGTAAATGTCAGAAAAGGGTATGAATAACCAATCAAGAAGGGTTGTGCCGGTAAACATACCCGAGTTTTGAAATATGAATCGCTCCAGGCATAGGAATCGAATGGTTGAAAAACCGCGCCGGTCGGAAATAGTGAAAGAAGATCGTCGATTCCGCGATCCGTGAACTTACAGATTTCTGAAGAAGGGTTAGTAAGAAAGTGTTGAGAATGGAGGTCATTTGATTCCGATTGATCAGAAGAAGATGATACATAAATAGAAAACATAATCGGAAAACTTTATGAAGTAAAAGTAGTAGAAAGGATACTTGATTTCTTTCGTAATGTGATTATAAGAGGATAAGGATGGTCGCATTTGTAGGCGGGAGATAGTAAATCATGATATATGATCATTATATCTAACCTATTACATCTAATTTACTTTTTTGCAGGTGATTTGAATTCAAAATGCCAGCTGTAATCTACTCATAACCACCATTTTGAGGGCAATTGTTAGGTCACAGATACTTTTGTGCTGAGAATATGTTATCCTTATGAGACTTTTGGATCAATTATCCTTAATATGTGTTCCAGGTTATACCAGGATCAAGGATCCTCAGTACTAATTATTCACTAATAGTTGTTTCTTTGAATGGTGCTATGTTAAACATGTATAACGGCTAAGGGACCTGGTCTATCTATTATTTCGTAGTCTTTAGGAAGTGGCACGTGGTCAAAAGGAGTGCAACGTACTCATTGGAAGAGTGACGAAATAATAGGACTTTAGTTTGTTATCTTGTGTACTTAAATGAGTTATGATCAGTTTAGAAACACACACAACACACTCGTTAGACAATACGCAGAGATTACTTTAGCTAGATTCGCATAGTATTCATTGTATCCACTAATCACAATCTCCAACCTTGTAACACCATTTTTTTATTAATAAATATGTGATAGACGATTTTTCATCACCCGGAGTTTTTGTGCCGGCAATCATAATACGATTAAGGGCTTTTCCTCACAAAAAATCCTTGTGTTCATCCGTATTTCATTTACATATTCACCATTATCATACAAACACTCTACCTCATAAAATCAGATTTAGTTACATTATCCTTATAACGATTTTTTACCAAAACAATAATAGGGTATAATTTAATTATTATGATCTGTAATTATATAAATGATAACGATGGCTATATATATATATATCCATATATTTATTCTTACATCCTCTCACTTGGTTGAATAATAATTTATTAGGAGCATTAGATTAGTCTGCAGATTTTAACACTTATTTTAGCTTTAAACTCAAACTGGAGCAGAGTAATACAGTCATTGAATTGAACATCAGCTCAACACCCCCATTAATCATATTGCAGTCATTGTTTAAACCCTAAGTAGTTATGATCAAAATTTATATGTAAGCCCTTCAAATATTTAATCTATATACTAATTTGTTTATATGTCGTTACGCATGCTAAACATATTAAGAAACATACAAAATCAAAATTGACGAGGAAAATAAATAATTAATCATTAATATAACGATATACAATTATACATGGCTATAAATAATCTAGCATTTATTATAAGCGCTTTCATAAGGTTTATGGGTGACCGACCTTTAGTTATAATATCTATAACATATCATGAATGTATTCGATATGATAATTTAGTTTCCTCAATTCGTTCACAAATGAATTATTTATTTCATATCGAATTTTAATGCAACACATCTCGAACTGTTACTGTATGAGAAAACATGGTAGCCGACTTTATCACAATAAGTCTTCAATATATAATCTATATGGAGTTAATAAACTTATGAGTCCAATGATAAATTTTCAACAACATTTATTGACAATTGCGTTGTGATTTAATCAACATATTATGTCATTATAATTTAGGTTGTTGTTATCTGTTCATTATAATTCTTCCATGAGATAGATTTATCTGCTAACATAAGAATATATCTCGAAAAAATATATTTTGCTATCTTTGAGTATAACAATGTTTAGAGTAATAATCAGTTTTAGTTCCCACTTCCTCATTCTAAATTATAGTCTCTCGTTTCCTTTTAAATGTATTTGAATACTATTTTAGATGCTTCACATTAATCTAGACATATCTAGTGTGTTGCAATTTTGAGTAATATTCGAACGAGTATAGACTTGAACCTATATAAGGCTTCTACTTAATAAAACACAATGAAATAATCTCAGTGATCCTATTATCCTCTAAAAGAGAGAAATATTGTTTGTTACATGTGTAAGGATCCTTCGGGTCTATCGGTATGCTATGATATCTATCACGTAAGAGATATCTCTCTTGGGATCCATCATATTAAACAATACTTAGACTTATGTAACATAAGCTTGTTAAAAGAAGGTCATTCATATAAGGACACATTTGTTTTTAGTTGCTCCCACTTATCTTGGGTAGGTACATTTATCCACTTAGTTCTTGATGAAAATTATTGTATAAATATTTCATCACATTTTTGTAACACCCCGACCTTTGGCATAATATGCTGGGGCGGAATATGTCGGGGCGGTAAGTACAGATTGCTCACAAGCTCTTGACATTATTAATGTGAAAAATATAATTATTTCATTTTATTAAACCACAAGTACACAAATCAGAGTGAATCAAATAACAATACAAGAAATTTATATTTTTCGATATATATTTCTAATAACCTAAAGGTCCAACTATCTAGTCTTCAAACCTCAGATCTAACTTCAACTTGCAGCACGTTTAAAATAATATACTTTGTCAACAATAATGTTTGTAAGAATTCATAAAGTTTTGCATATATAAATTGTATAAAATGTATAAAATTCACAAGCCAAGATGTAACGTTTCAATCATAAAGACAAAGAAAATAAATAAATGATATTCCCGTTCGCTTGACATAAGCCAAATCTACTATGGAACCACCGTTCGCCAACCTACTAGGAGTATTAGATGAGAACCACCATGCATTCCAACATAATTTGAAGAATTTAGGCGGCGCGAGTACGTCCTGTCGGACCCTCCCACTATGAGTATGCGTACGAGTCACTTCCACCAACAAAAAACAGTAAACAACTAGCACATAATCATGTAATTTACAAGCATTATGATATGAGACATATACATACGAGACACATATGTGAATTTTGGCTTACAACACGAAACATGAAATAACAATAAAATTCTTGTAACGTGCTACAACCCAAAATGTTAAAAGATAAAAAAAGGTTACGAAAACTCACATAAAGTCGTGTCTTACGCAATTGCTAGATTGAAGAGCAACAAAACCGATAAAATAATCCTTGCGTGGGAAGTATACGTCGAGAAAGAACCTACGATTTATTATTACCGTTTAGAATATAACGCTCTTTTGACGTTCGAGATAAATTTAAGGCAATCGCGTGTAACCATAAGACGTTTAGGTATTGAAATTATATTCTATGGTCTTTTCGTTTAATGAGGAATAAAAAAGAAAATCAACATTTATAATAGAAGTCTGTAAGTTTCAAATATGTATTTTTAAATCGAATTGCTTCCCTAATGAACTTTACAATATTTATAAAAGACAAAAGAATTAGGTAGCATGTTTCCATGTTTTCTTTTCATTAAAAGTACATTAACCGTAAAGATCATTAGTATATATACCCGCAGGGTGCGTAAAGTTGGGTAAAAATGGAGTTTTATGTTAGGAAAACATTGATCAATTGCTAAAAAAAAAGAGAGTTCAATGTAATGCTCCAAATAATTTCAGTACTAAGCTTTGAAAACACTTTAACTCCTATGCATTTCAGCATATGTTCTCGTAAGATACAAAAAACCATACATCTTTAAAAGGAAATGAGGGTCGGATCTTGCAGCAGCAACTGTGGGTTCAGTCGGATAACCGACAATGGCATAGTGCCGGGTTTAGTGTCATTGATAAAGCAAGTTTTCCAAATTGAATTCCCATTCCCTAAACAAATTTAAATAGTTCCAATGTTAAACAACAATAGCACAATACCGAAATATATGATAAAACATAATCATAAAGTAAAGTAAATTAACTTGTTTTACCTTACACCCAAGATCTCCATAAATAATGCAAGAAAAATCCATTCCAAAACCAACAATTACATAACTCAAGAATTCCCACCTTGTACACAACTAAATTATATGGTGTGATTAATTTGGACCAAAATTCACAATATTCAAGTAGCAGAACCATAAAATCTAGAATACATTGTCGAGATAAAAAAAAGCCATGTCCTAAAAAGTAGTCGCATAACAAAAGGGAATTAATGAGGTAATCAACATAACCAAAAAAAAAAAGAAAGAAAAAAGCTAACTGATCACAAATAAAAAAGGAAGTTTTTACTTTGTGCATACAACCACTGTTAGAACATTCTGTTTAGCCATGTTTTTAGTTATCATTTTCGTATTCTAAAGTTTCAATCGTCTCCATGATTTCCTAATGGCAAACTTTCTTGTAAGAAATAGCATAATCATGTCAAAATAAATCATAGGTATTTCATCGAACACCTTATTAGCACTTTTAAAACAATAAATTAAGGACAACAGTCAGTAATAGCATTCAGTGCTGATTATACATACACAAAGTGATAGCAATTGTAAAGAGGGTAACATATATATCTAATAAGTCATACTTGTAATGCAAGCACCTGAACCCCTAATGCATCAAATGAATAACAAACTTGCACTACATAGCCATCAATATTAGCATATAGCTAGTAAGTAAAACATCACTATCTATTACTTCAATGAATGAGAAGAATTAGAACATATAACTTACGTGGCAGTCCACGAATACGTGCTTTGATGTCGCGAAAAAGTATTGAGTTCAGCGCCATGTAGTTATGTATATAATCTATCTGTGTGTGATTCTGAAATACGTGTATTTCATGGCTAAAAAGCAGTGGTAAAATGGTCCACAAAATTTACTTTAGAGAGTCAGAAAGCCAAAACCAACATAATTATTGTTTTAGATGTAACCAATAACATTTAAAGCCAGTAGCAAGAACAACAAAGACATACATACATACATACATATGCCCAATACTCATGCATGAAATTTAAATATGTATTGACATGACTCCATAAACATTTTCAACCTGCCTATCAGGTAAACACCATGACTGCAATATAAAGTGTCAAACCAAACACCACCAACGCCCAACAGGCAACAACAATAGATGGGTTCAAGAACCACGACCGCAATAAGAATCAAACTGCAATTCAACAATATTAACATCGATTTTATTATAATCAAACTGAAATATCTAACGTTGACAACCAATACAAACACATGAGATTGTGTTGCATGATACATCTATCAGACGAGGACTCATCATCATCATTGATGGATGTAATGACTATATCTTTCTTCATCACTGTCTCAGATTGGGAAACCTAGCCATCACTGACAACCGATAACGTAAACCCCAACATAGCTCAGATAGGGAAGGCGATAATCGAAGCAACAGAACGGGCCATAAACATATGTAATAAAGCAAACGTAAGCCACTATCAAGGTGTCATTGAATGACCACACTGCTGGAACGGCTGCGCAACACTGTATTCTTGCCTCTGTTTCTCTCTAAAAAGCCATTAATGGTTATAAAATCTCAAGTCTTGTTCGAAAAGGGTAGTAAACATATTCACTCAAAATTAAAGCATCAACCAACGACAAAACCATCGGAAGGCAAGACACAGCCCCCACATATACACATGCATAACGATGAATGAATACAAAGGCATTTTTTTTATTTGGTTGGTTTAAAATGAACGGCCTACTGGTCAGATGGGAAATGTAAGACTATGGTTTTATTTTATGTTTGAATTTGAATAACATCTAAACATGGTATTATATATAGGTATGCCATATACAACTAAAAATAGACCGAACCGAAGTACCACTCAGCCCGCCCCCCACCCAACGTCGTCAAGTATAATTTGGGGTTTTACGTTATAAGCCCTAACTACCAGACCGTTGGTCTTACCTCCACCACTGCCGCCAGAGAAAACCGGAGATGTAGAAGAAGGTTCAATGAAAGTGTCTCCCACACCGGCAATAGTAGTCGGGGTTAAACACGTACGGTGGTACCGGAGCTCGAAGACCACCTGAAGTTGGTAGCGTAACAAACGAAATCGAAGGCATACC
The DNA here is from genome assembly GCF_021521415.1 of Bidens hawaiensis. Lineage (NCBI taxonomy): Eukaryota > Viridiplantae > Streptophyta > Magnoliopsida > Asterales > Asteraceae > Bidens > Bidens hawaiensis. The sequence goes on along the minus strand of NW_027495715.1, from coordinate 160,540 downwards.
GGTTTAAGGCGATGGACTGCAGTTGGGGCGATGACGACGACGCATTGCTGGGTGGAAACGCCAGAGAGAGACGGTGATGGAATAGCTAGAGAGAGAACTAGTTTTATACCCGCCCGGTGGCCAGGCAGTTTAACATCATAATGTCATCATTATATTGCATTGAACTATAAACAAACAATATTTATTTCTTTTTTTTTAATATCATTGTACAATCGTTAAGATAATGAGTATGTACATGATCGACTACTCTAAAAGAACCACATGCATGCTGCCAGGGGATGAGCTCAATCAACTAACAACATATTTGATAAAGAGAAATTTACGATCCTTGAATGCACCATCTCCTTTTCAACTTTCACCTGCATCTCATGATGAGCTCTTGCCTCCTATTCAATCGTTGTCAGCCATATCGGATATTTTAGAAAAAAACTGTATACGTACAGGAACATCAGAGTTAGTAAAGTACAAACGCTATATCAAGTTGCTACCGAAAACATGTTAATTTGTAATTCAACAATGTTGAACATTTATAAGACAATTAGAGATAGAAAGTGACTAACTAATCTTACAGATTGCACTGTCCCTGATTCAAAATTTAAGAAAGCATATTAGAAGACTATGCATGTTAAAAAAGGAAAGATAAATTGGATCGCGTGTGCATATTCTCTTAGTCATTAAGAAGATTTCTTCAACATTCTCTGTTATACCATAATGAGTACCACAAAAGAGTGAAAATCAATGTCTTCTGTAAGTACTAATTAAGAAAATCACTTGAAAATGCTCAGAAAACATTAACAGTTCATATACATCTGTTATCATATATGCTAGATAGTGTTTTGAGCCAGATTATATTCTATCTGATATGTAACAGTTTCACAAATATATAAATCAAGAATCGGTGGCCTAGTTACCAATCACACATATTAGTTCAATTCATAACAAAAACGAAACATTCCTCTTCACCTGAGAGTACTTGCTTCTTTCTTTTGTACTTGTGAGGAACCAAAGCAACTACAAGCCTAAAATAAATACAGAACAACATCAAGTTAAATTGCTCGTTATTTGCATAAAAGTGATATAGAAGTTATAAGAACTTATGCCTTCTTTTTGAAAAGACACATAGAATCAACACAACCACTCCATGGAAGATTGACAATATAAAGGGCTATGCCGTTGACATTTAAGATCAAGCACATAACTAATAGTTAGATATTAAATGGAAATAACAGTTTATTAGATAATTTGGGTACCTCAGTTATGATTTTTAAATTTAATCGACTAACTGTAACTTTTTAACTTACATTAATAGATGGTGTTATCCCACGTCTCTCTCTACTTTCGTCTTTGTGGTTCGGATTGCATTCCTACTTTCATGCAAATTAGTAGGCAACTATATGATCCAAGAATTTGGAAAGGATGTACCCTGGAATGAAAAAAAAAATACATATTGTTTCATTATGGTATTTTCTTTAAAATTTAAAATTCTTTTTATTTCTCACCTTATGAATCCACCAATAGACGTAGTATGCGTAAATCTTGTGGCCCCTAGATGAATCATAATTCTCTATCCCTCTTTGTTGTCCAATTAGACACCCCTAAATGAGAACATGGTTTAGTTATTAGTGAAATAGTAAGAATATATTCAGTTACAAGTTACAAATGCTAACATTACTAACATTTACCTGAATTAGATCAGACACATATGCTCCCACGTGTTTATATGTGGGACATCACCAGACCAATGATTGGTAGCTTGATCTGTTGTCGAAGTGCACTCAATCTGTTTAGTTTGCAAGTCAACTTTTAAAATCTGTAGACAATTAAAGTGATAGATTGTAATGAAAAGAACGAAATAAAATTATTTCACCTCTGTGTAGCAAGTTTATTCCACAACCTCTTTTTCACCCAAAAAAATAATAATTAAAAATAATTTAATAGCATGTAAATCTGTTTCTCCTTACCGGTGATGCTCATTGCCCATACAGAATTGAGAATTGATCATCTAACGGAGAGTAGTAATTGCCAAATTGGGCGGCGACGGCCGATTGAGCGATGGCTACGGTGGAAGATTGGGGGAATGAGAGAAGTGTGCAATCCGTGAGATATATATCCGTGATGTTAACCGCTCCGATGAAGGTGGGGAAAGGAACGGAGGGCGAGAACAAAATGGTAACCGCTCAAAACCTCCCATTCTTGAAGCTTTTTCCAGATTTTGTTTCAACGGTGGTAATACATCTAACAGTTGGTTATGGTGACCGGGAACAATATATATACTGTATATAAAGCATGAGTGATTGTTGCTTTTAGTACAAATCATGATGCATAACATTAAAACACTTTATGGATAATTTTGTCTTTTAACATTTTTGTCTTTTAGCAAAAGCAAAATGTTACGGTTTAGTTTTAATTTATTCAAAAATAATTACAATTTTGGTCTTTTAACTTTAATCACACTTTATTAACTTATATAATACTTACGTATATACCCTTTATTTTAAACAAACTACCCCGACGACGTTTAAACGTTTATAACTTTTTCGCACGCTAATATTTTTTTAAAAACATTATACCATAAAAACGAGTATTTTATTCTCTTTAATTTGAGTATAGTATTGTTATACTTTTTTTCATTTAAAAAACTTAACGTGTTACGTGATTACCATTAAAAAACCGGAAAACGAATCGGGCGAGTTCTGCCGTTCGGTTCATGAGTCTAAAAAGTTAGGGTTGGAATGAGTCGATACAAAAAGGTTAATTTTGTTTGGGTCGGGCCGGGTTTGGGTTGAAAGGGGTCAAGTCAAAACGAATTTCGGTTAGATCATTGTCAAGCGGAACGAGTTGCGAGTCAAGACGAGTTCAATGTAGCGTTACGTGTGCACCGACACCTGACTTAGCATGCACCGTCGTTGTGTGACGTGCATACTAACACCGGTTAAGATTCCAATACCGCAATACAAGCATACTATCGTCGTGTTACGCGCATACTATTGTGAAGTCACGCACATACAGAGACAGTAACACCGATTACGCATCTGATGTCATATTTGCGTGCATACCTCGTCGTATCGCGCGGGCACGTAGCTAGTAATATATAATATATATTGTACAACAAAATAAGCATAATGTTGTAGAGACAGATACATGTAAAGTTAATCACATGTGACAGATTCCAAAATGAACCAAAAATGTACAACAAAAGACGACAGTACAAAACTTGTAAGCACTATCGTAAGCAATTACAATAGATACAACTCGATCTTATAGCCAAACTTACAATTTATCATGCACAATATACAACTTTCTTTGTCAAGAAAATTGTAATTTAATATATATAGTTATATCTAAAGTTAATTATAACTAATTAGTAAAAGGAAAAATATATAAATAAATTTTAGAATCCAGTGAGCATATTGGTATTGTTTTAAACAATCAACTGTCTAAATATTCATTTCATTTGTTTCGTTTAGAACCGTAGAAAGAGTAAACAATTCAAACACACTATTCGGTTTTAATAAACATTTGATTAGGATGTGATGACAGGGGTAGCCCAAGAAAATAATAAAATGGCTGTAACACATGTAAGGCCCCGTTACCGGTAGCCCTACTTTCGTGTTGGATTTACTCATAAACGCAGTTCTAAATATCAGAGTTAATTAAAACATTCGCGAAATATAAAAGCTTTCATAAAACATTTCATAACAAAACACCTCTTGTCTTAAAACAACATCTTATCTTTCAAAATAAACAAAACATTAAACTTAAACGTCTTGCGTCTTCCGATGCCAGCCCCTTTATTCAGTGCCACGTGTCTCCTCACGCGAGCTGCCTCTCCTACTCACCTGCGTGCATACTAAAAGTCAGCTACGCTGAGTGAGTTCTAGTTAATCACATAATCATACAATACCTTCTTACATTTCATACTTAACCTCTTAACTTTCTTACATACACACGTAAGTGCATATACTTTCGTTCTTACCTTCATACTTCCTTTACATACATAATCATACGTTTTAAAGAGCCTTTCGCCCTATAACCTCACAGATATTATAAGGGTCTGGTCCCTAACATCACAGATATTATAAGGGTCTGGTCCCTAACATCACAGATATTATTAGGGTCTGGTCCCTAACATCACAGATATTATTAGGGTCTGGTCCCTAACATCACAGATATTATAAGGGTCTGGTCCCTTTGTTTCGTGTAACTGTACCGTACCTGTTCATACATACTCCTTGACAATACGTGCAATCTCCGAAGAGTGTTCACGTACCATCATCATAACATACATACATTATGCATACATCATATATTCATACATACATCCTATCTTTCATCATACTTATCAATCATATCTTAACTACCACCTGACGGTACATGCAATATCCGAAGATCGTTCACGCACCGTCAAACAATCATCATACATAAATCATACAAGGCATACACTTACCACTTAAGATAAGTGTATTAACTATCACATCGAGTATGCACACAGCCCCGAAAACATAACAAGGAAGTGGGGCTAGAAACTCACCTCAAGGCGGTTGCGTTCACCGTTTACGGTTATCCCCTTCTTTAGCTGTGCGCGACTAACTGTATAATAATTATACGTATCAATGACTATCACTACACATATCGTCTTTCTAGTTTAATTATTACCCACAACGAACAGGGGTCCGGGGGTAGCGCCCCTGGCAGCGGGGTTCTAGGGTCGGCAGCCCCTAGCGGGGTCCAAGGGGCAGAGCCCCTGGCTGGGGTCGAGCTGCCAGGTCAGCTTGGAAAAATTTTATTTCCATTAACTGTCGTAACACATTTTCCATTAACATTTGAATCGTTTATTAATTTGCTACTTAAAAGTTCAAGGGCCTAATTGTAATTAAAACATTCTTTTCTAAGTCTAGGGACTGTTCTGTCATTCTTTCAAAGTTCTGATTCGATAAGATGCTCTTTAGCGAATTGGTGTTCATTCGTTACTTCTGTCCTTCATAACGAACTGGCTAATCTGTTACTTCATAACGAATTGGCCTTTTTAGCGAATTGGACCCTCATAGCGAACCAGTCCTCATAACGAATCAAACCTTATAACGAACTGGTCGACATACGAATTGGACTTAACGAACTGAAGCTAGTTCGTCGGTCTTTCCTTAACGAATTAGTACACGAATCAAAGCTAGTTCGTTATATTCCCTTAGACGAATCAGCTAGCGAATCGCTTCTAATTCGTCAATTACTCCCTAGCGAACTAGGGTTAGGTCAGGGGATGTCAGAACATTCCCTGACACCTGTAACCTTGTATTAACTTTTCCGGCGCCGCCATTGCCGGAAAGCCGCCGGAAAAGCGCGAACTCACCGGAAAAACGAGTTTTATCTCGTTTTTCGCCGTTTTTCGCCCCGTTCGATCCAGATCTGAGCTAGGGTGATCCCTAAGCTCATCATAGGTTCGGTTTATACCCGATTCCACCCGGATCTCGTGATTTAAGCGGTTAAACGGTGTCGGCTCGTCGTTTCGCAACTATATCTAACGGGTTAAGCTCATACAATATAATACTATCATTACCTCGGGTCGGGATCCGTTTCTTCTTCTATATTTCGGCTAGAGTGAGAGAGAAACTAGAGAGAGAATCTTAAGTGTGTGTTTTGGATGGTGTAAGGGATATTTGTAAATGAATTAAATGGAGGATTAAAGGTATATATATTTTTGATCATGGGCTTAAGCCCATGGTCTTTCCTTCATTCCCCCATAACCCAAGTCCATAACCCATATCCATTTACCCAACACAAGTCCATCTCGTATTCTATTCAACTAAACCGATAACGACCCGCTATAAAATAAACGAACTTTATTTTATTAATATAACCGAAAGTAGGATGTTACAAGTCTTCCCTCCTTAAAGAGGTTTCGTCCCCGAAACCTAATTATTACATAAACAGATTCGGATTAAACTTGCGCATCTCATCCTCCGCTTCCCAAGTGGCATCTGAACCTTTGCGATGCTTCCATATCACCTTCACTAAAGGTATAACCTTGCGACGAAGTTGCTTCTCCTTGCGGTCAACTATCTCTATCGGTTGCTCAATGTAGTTCAACTGCTCATCAATCTCGATGTCCATCAATGGCACGTAAGACGTGTCATCGGCTAGACATTTTCTCAGATGAGAAACGTGGAAGGTTGAATGAATTCCTTCCAACTCTTCTGGCAAATCTAACTTGTAAGTATGACAAACTGAAAATTTTTCTTACTTTTTCAGACACTCATCACGACTTGACTCAAATTTTCGAGACAAAAATTCTTTAACATGGGAATGATGTGACAATCGTCAATTTCAGGTTAACTCCGTTAACTCAACTCCGTCAATTCAAACTTAAGATCATTGAATCTATAACGCACACCTCACTACATTTAAACTAGGGTTTAAATGACGCTTGACAACCACTACATGTGTAGTCTTTCGGGAATTGCACCGAAACGCAAACGAGTTGACGCAAACAATTGGTGAATAAATGAAAAACGTCAAAACAATAATTATGTGATAATTATGTGTTAGACTTATGTGTTATGTGATAACATTGTATAAACGTTAACTCAATGTGCTAGAACTAGTTATTTAGGCTAGAAAAGTAACATTTGGAAGTTGAGGGACTAAAGTGTAACATGTTATTATAAATAATAACATAAACCTAAAACACAAACACTCTTTCTCTCCTCCCAAAACCGATCGGCCCTCCCTCTCATCCCTTTGGCAGCCGTCGACCTTCATACACACACATACAATCAAGATTGTTCAAGTTTGATCGAAGATTAAGGTGCTAGGAAGGTATAAACGACTATCCTATGCATCCTTTATACTTAATTTCGATTTTTAATGGGTTAATTACAAACCCTAGATTCCGAAAATCTCCATATAATGTGTTCATATGATTCGTTTGATTTGATGATGTATTGATGATGATTTGATAACTAGAATTGATATTATTACATGTTAATTGTTGTGTCTTTGATTTTGAGATCAAATAAAACCCTAACCATGTATGTATAGTGTAATTGATATGCATGGATAGTGGTTATGGTGTCTAGAATGTTATATGAATGAATTGTGGTCTATAGATGGTTAATATGTTGAGTTTTGTTACAAACAGTTTCTGGACAGATTGTGTTGTTGATGTTCAATTGACTGTATTTGGGTGTAAATTTGAAAATTGGTTGAAATTATTGATACTACTGTAAACTAGGTTGAGTCTAGTTTCTAAAGAATATAAATTTGCAATTTTTGGACGTGTAAAAGTTAACCTTTATGATTTTACAAAAACGTTGTGCAAAGCTGAGCTGTTAGACCTGCTGTTAGGTTGTTTTGTAAATGTTATATCTCATGAACCACGAGACCAATTGGGTTTGCTCCACTTCTGGAAGTTGAATTGTTGAGTTAGGAACCTAACCCAAGTGGTCTTGCATTTGTTGGATTTTTCGTTTAACGGGAATTTCAAATAATATTCTGTTGCGCATGAATTTGACAGTTATGAGTTTGCTGTAATGTTTTGATCATTGTGAGAAACCTATGTGGAATAAAAATAAAATAAAATATGTTCTGGAAACCTAATACATGTATTCTTTTGTGATGATTTTTGGCAAATTAATGGAGATGCTATGATTGGTGGAATAGTACAATCTTTCAAGTAGAATTTCTGTCTCGGTAAAACTAGCTGCTGAATTTTGTGAAAATACATGAAACATGATAATTGCTAGTTAATTGTTATGTTTTGACCAAATTGCCCTGCGGGGAATTCTTGCTATATAATTGTGGTGTTTTGACCAAATTGCCCCTGCGGGGAATAGTTGCTAGTGATGTACATTATTAATACATGACACGTAAATAATTGTTCACACATGTATCGTATCACAAATGTACTTGTTAAGTCACACACGATTCACAAACAAACACGAAACGTATCTTGTGCTTAGGAATTATGTGCCGGGTCTAGAGACTCGATATTAGTTCCAATACTTAGAAAATCTCCTTGTTGTTTTAGAACGCTAGAGAGACTTTTCTGTGACGCGCATCACTTGGTGATTTATTTTGGGAATTCTTCGCAAACAGTGAGTTTCACTTACCCCTTTAAACTGTTTTAAGCGCTTTTCACTTGGGGAGTAACATACTCCGAAAACGCATTTAAGATTTTGTTAGTAAATTATATATCACTTGTAAAGGCTAAGTGGCAAACGAAACAATTGAAGTCCTACACATCGAACCGGTTAATATTTGGATAATAGCGAGTCAATGTTGAGTAGTACTACTGGGTTTGACAAACCCCACCCAACGCTAAACTCGACTGGAGGTCGAGCGGGTGTAATTTTGGCTAACACGTACCATGGTCTGGATGACCTGGTGACAAGGCACTTGATAAACAGTCAGCTTCGGTGTCGAACACTTAGTAATACTTGTTGTATAGGCTAGCTACCTATCGATATATAATTGATTTAACACTATCTGGTAACGCAAAAGGCTGAACGCAAAACGCTGAACGCAAACGCTAAACGCTTTATTTTATATAAACTTGTGAACTCACCAACCTCGTGTTGACACTTTTAGTATGTTATTCTCAGGTAGCCGAGGCGGGCGCGCGGTATAGGATCATGCATGGTTTTTGAACATTCTGATATGCAAACATGTTTTTAACTATTATTACTTGGGTTTTTAAGTCGTCCTGCGTGACGCAACTTTTGTCTTTTGGTTTTTACGCTTCCGCATTTATTTTCATTTAAACGTTTTTATGGTTTGATTATAACTAATGATTCCGATCCTGTTAGTTCACACCCTCTGACGGTAAAACTCCGTTAGTGGATTTTGAGGGTGTGACAGTAAGCCACTTCACCCACTCGATCTAAAATCTTGAACGGTCCAATGTACCTTGGACTCAACTTTCCCCTCTTCCTGAAACGAATGATTCCTTTCCAAGGCGAGACCTTGAGCATCACATTGTCTCCAACGTTAAACTCAATCGGTCTTCGCCGCTTATCAGCATACGACTTCTGTCTGTCTTGAGCAGCTTTCATTCTTGCTTTGATCTGATCGAACTTTGAAGACGTTTCTTGAACCACTTCTAGGCTTCCCATTTCTTTCTGACCAATCTCACCCCAACACACCGGGGTTCTACATCGTCTACCGTAAAGCATCTCAAACGGTGGCATACCAATACTTGAATGGTAACTGTTGTTGTAAGAGAACTATGCCAGGTGCAGATGATCATCCCAACTTCCACCAAAATCTAAAACACAAGCACGCAGCATATCCTCAAGGGTTTGGATCGTCCTTTCAGACTGCCCATCGGTTTGAGGATGGTACGCCGTACTGATGTTCAACCTCGTCCCCATAGCTTCATGGAACTTCTTCCAAAACCTCGAAGTAAACCGTGTATCCCTATCTGACACGATCGATAACGGTACTCCATGCTTGGTTACAACTTCTTTAATGAACAAGCTTGCTAACGTTTTTGACGAGATGGCCTCTCGTATGGGCAAAAAGTGAGCACTCTTGGTCAAACGGTCCACAATCACCTAGATAGTATCATGATGCTTAGCTGTACGAGGTAGCTTAGTTATGAAATCCATGGTGATGTGTTCCCATTTCCACTCAGGTATCTCTAGTGGCTGCATTTTTCCATAAGGCTTCTGATGTTCGGCTTTGACTTGTAAGCAAGTTAAGCACTTACTGACATAATCTACTACCTCATTCTTCATGCCCGGCCACCAATAGTCTCTTTTTAAATCTTGATACATCTTAGTAGCTCCTGGATGGATTGAGTACCTTGACTTATGAGCTTCATCTAAGATTCGACTTCTAAGATCACCATGGCGTGGGATCCACATACGGTCGAACCTAGTCTTAACTCCATGAGTGTTTTCCATCAACTCATCTTGCTGGCCATAAATCCTTTCTTTCTTTACTAACCCTTCATCTACTAACACCTCTGACTGCACCTTGATGATTTCTTCAAAAAGACTTAAATTCATAATCAATTTGTATGACTTCACAGTTGCAAGGACTTCCTCATTCTTACGGCTTAGTGCATCGGCGACCACGTTAGCTTTGCCAGGGTAGTACTTAATATCGTAGTCGTAATCCTTTATCAATTCTAACCATCTTCTCTGCCTCATGTTTAATTCTTTTTGCTCGAAGAAGTACTTTAAACTCTTATGATCTGTGTAGATGGTGCACTTAGTACCATACAGATAATGCCTCCATATCTTTAAGGCATGCACTACTGCTGCTAGCTCCAAATCATGCGTCGGATAAGTACTCTCGTGGACTTTCAACTGTCTAGACGCGTAAGCTATCACCTTCCCTCGTTGCATCAACACGCAACCTAGCCCTTGATGCGAGGCATCGGCACAAACAACTAAATCCTCGTCACCATCGGGTAGAGCAAGGATTGGAGCTTGCGTGAGTTTCTTCTTTAATTCCTCAAAGGCTTCTTCTTGAAACTTCCCCAACTGAATACTACCGACTTTCGGGTCATACCGGTCAACAGTGCGGCTATCTTGGAGAAACCCTCGATGAATCTCCTATAGTAGCCAGCTAACCCTAAGAAGCTTCGTATATCAGTCGGATTCTGTGGAGTTCTCCAATTCGTTATTGCCTCAATCTTAGCTGGGTCCACGGTAATCCCTTCCGGATTAATCACGTGACCTAAAAATTGCACTTCTCTTAACCAGAACGCGCTGTTCGAAAACTTAGCATACAACTTCTCTTTCTTCAGAACTTCCAATACCTCTCTCAGGTGCTCAGCATGATCAGTCTCGCTCTTTGAATAAATCAATATATCATCAATGAAGACGATAACCGACCTATCCAACATAGGCCGACAAACCCTATTCATCATGTCCATAAATGCTGCGGGAGCATTCGTTTGACCGAATGACATTATGAGGAACTCGTAGTGTCCATACCGCGTTCGGAACGCTGTTTTAGGGATGTCTGCATCTTTCACCTTAGGTTGATGATAGCCTGATCTGAGATCTATCCGTGAGAACCAACTTGAACCTTGCAGTTGGTCAAACAGATCATCAATCCTTGGCAAAGGATATCTATTCTTCACCGTAAGCTTATTCAACTCACGATAGTCTATGCACATTCTCATACTTCCATCCTTCTTCTTTACGAATAACACTGGTGCGCCCCACGGGGAAACACTTGGTCTAATAAAACCCTTGTCGAGGAGTTCTTGCAGTTGGGACATCAATTCTTTCATCTCGGACGGAGCTAGACGGTAAGGTGCTATCGCGACGGGCTGGGCTCCTGGTATTAAATCTATCTGGAATTCTATCTCTCGCTCCGGTGGTAATCATACGTTTTAAAGAGCCTTTCGCCCTATAACCTCACAGATATTATAAGGGTCTGGTCCCTAACATCACAGATATTATAAGAGTCTGGTCCCTAACATCACAGATATTATTAGGGTCTGGTCCCTAACATCCTAGATATTATAAGGGTCTGGTCCCTTTGTTTCATGTAACTGTACCGTACATGTTCATACATACTCCTTGACAATACGTGCAATCTCCGAAGAGTGTTCACGTACCATCATCATAACAAACATACATTATGCATACATCATATATTCATACATACATCCTATCTTTCATCATACTTATCAATCATATCTTAACTACCACCTGACGGTACATGCAATATCCGAAGATCGTTCACGCACCGTCAAACAATCGTCATACATAAATCATACAAGGCATAGACTTACCACTTAAGATAAGTGTATTAACTATCACATCGAGTATGCACACAGCCCCGAAAACATAACAAGTAAGTGGGGCTAGAAACTCACCTCAAGGCGGTTGCGTTCACCGTTTACGGTTATCCCCTTCTTTAGCTGTGCGCGACTAACTGTATATTAATTATACATATCAATAACTATCACTACACCTATCGTCTTTCTAGTTTAATTATTACCCACAACGAACAGGGGTCCGGGGGCAGCGCCCCTGGCAGCGGGGTTCTAGGGTCGGCAGCCCCTAGCGGGGTCCAAGGGGCAGAGCCCCTGGCTGGGGTCGAGCTGCCAGGTCAGCTTGGAAAAATTTTATTTCCATTAACTGTCGTAACACATTTTCCATTAACATTTGAATCGTTTATTAATTTGCTACTTAAAAGTTCAAGGGCCTAATTGTAATTAAAACATTCTTTTCTAAGTCTAGGGACTGTTCTGTCATTCTTTCAAAGTTCTGATTCGATAAGATGCTCTTTAGCGAATTGGTGTTCATTCGTTACTTCTGTCCTTCATAACGAACTGGCTAATCTGTTACTTCATAACGAATTGGCCTTTTTAGCGAATTGGACCCTCATAGCGAACCAGTCCTCATAACGAATCAAACCTTATAACGAACTGGTCGACATACGAATTGGACTTAACGAACTGAAGCTAGTTCGTCGGTCTTTCCTTAACGAATTAGTACACGAATCAAAGCTAGTTCGTTATATTCCCTTAGACGAATCAGCTAGCAAATCGCTTCTAATTCGTCAATTACTCCCTAACGAACTAGGGTTAGGTCAGGGGATGTCAGAACATTCCCTGACACCCGTAACCTCGTATTAACTTTTCCGGCGCCGCCTTTCCGGCTCCGCCATTGCCGAAAAGCCGCCGGAAAAGCGCAAACTCACCGGAAAAACGAGTTTTAACTCGTTTTTCGCCCCGTTCGATCCAGATCTGAGCTAGGGTGATCCCTAAGCTCATCATAGGTTCGGTTTATACCCGATTCCACCCGGATCTCGTGATTTAAGCGGTTAAACGGTGTCGGCTCGTCGTTTCGCAACTATATCTAACGGGTTAAGCTCATACAATATAATACTATCATTACCTTGGGTCGGGATCCGTTTCTTCTTCTATATTTCGGCTAGAGTGAGAGAGAAACTTGAGAGAGAATCTTAAGTGTGTGTTTTGGATGGTGTAAGGGATATGTGTAAATGAATTAAATGGAGGATTAAGGGTATATATATTTTTGATCATGGGCTTAAGCCCATGGTCTTTCCTTCATTCCCCCATAACCCAAGTCCATAACCCATATCCATTTACCCAACACAAGTCCATCTCGTATTCTATTCAACTAAACCGATAACGACCCGCTATAAAATAAACGAACTTTATTTTATTAATATAACCGAAAGTAGGATGTTACAACTCATTAACGCTAAAAGGGTTAAAAGGTTAAAAGCTTCAATTCCCGCCCAAACTTATGTAAATAAGTATCCACGTGCTACAGTACGATGTCACATCACTGTTCACATCCTTGTCCCCTCTGACAAAAGGACATACTCAGATAAAAGTATTATTATTTTAGTTCTGGACCAGCGGTCCAAACCTTCCCGCCCATAAAGGTCAACTCTCTATGCAAACAAGAGGCTAACTAATTTAGTTAACTGGACTAAAAGGCTTACATCTCTTTACCTATATAAATAGATGACTTATCCTAAAACATACACACACCAGATTTGGGCAGATAACATCATCTCCCTAATCTTCTCTTCTCTCTTAAGAAATATACACTTTGCTTATTTCTTTCTTACTTCACAAATATCATAGCTTCATCCAAGAACCGATTCCTAACATCACGGTTCTTGAACTTCGATGAGCTATAACAACAAACAACTAACTAGTGAACCTCCTTCTACGTATTGCAAACGTAGAGGGACACCACGACCTGCGTTAGGCTAACCTGAACCCTTGAAGCCTTTTAGCCTAACCAGTCCATTCACTATCAATGGTTTTATCTTTGTTGTAGCAACAAGTTGGCGCCCACAGTGGGGCTACGCCGCTTACTTTATCTTAAGACCAGTAGTGTAGCTCCATTTTCACTAAAATCATTATGGCAGAAGGTGAATCTCCCGAAGAAGTTAACCAAGTGTCAAGAACACCAACACCAAGCGCCGGTCAAGAAACTCCGGCGACAACCTCGATTTTCTCCACTCCGGGAGGAACCTTGACGGGACCTTTGTTCCTCGAGTTGTCACCTTTTCGGACTCCAACCCCTTCACGATCCGGAGTTCCTTCTCCTCATGCAGGAGTCACGAACACCCCGGAGCGTGTTGACTTGACGATGAAAGGAGTGTCACGGCATTTCTTACAACTAAGACATCTCCTTAACCAACACGTGAGCCAAGAAAGAGAAAAAGGGATAAGATTAAGGCTGGAGTACAACAACGATGAACCCTCACTGTCACTTGGACGTCCGCCTTCCCCTTTAACCAGCTCACGACCTGCTGCTTCTCATTTAGAAGCTGGTCCAAGTGTAACCTGCCAACCCTTTGACCCATCCCCTTACACCTATACAAGACCAAGCCCAACGACTTTCCATTTTCATACTTCACAACCCCTTGGGCACGAGACCACTCTCGACCAAATATGGCAGTCACCAGCTTCAAATGTTCCTCCTACAGCCACCACGTGGGAACAGGCCATGTCGGTCCTACCCTTGGCTCGGAATGCAGCGATGAGCACTCCCATGGGAACAAGCCAAGCAGCAGCAACCCTTGAAAGCCTTCAAGGCTTCAACCTCATGCCTCAGATGATGGCTCAAATAATGGAACACCCCCCGTGGACCCAGCTCATCAACCAAGCACTGGGTACCCACCAGGGAACAACGAGTCATAATACAAAGGTAGATGAAGACCTTGCGAAACCTTACAAGCCCGGCAACCTTTCTTGTTTCTCTCAACAAATTGCCGATTATGACTCCCAAACAAAGATCAAGATGCCACCCCATACAAAAACGTATGATGGGACCGAGGATCCCGAAGACCACCTCCAGGTTTTTACCGGTGCTGCCAGAATTGAAAAATGGTCCCATGCTGAATGTTGTTTAATGTTCATGCAAACACTTGTCGGATCAGCCAGGATATGGTTCAACGACCTTCCTGCTCAAAGCATTCGAACCTTCGATGATTTGAGCAAAGGATTTCTGGCACACTTTTCACAACAAAGGAGGTATGTCAAGGATGCCACGGTCATTTTCCAGATAAAACAGAAAGATTATGAAAGCCTTCGAGACTTTATCGAAAGGTACAAAAAAGAAGGGTTACAATATGTGGGGGCTGACGAAAAAATGAGGATGGCAGGCTTCATGAACGCCATCACCTCCAAATACCTCACAAGGGACTTTAACAAGTGCCTACCTAAAACCCTTTAAGAAGCTCTTGAGCGAGCTGAAGCTCATATCCGAGGCAAAGAGGCTGTTGATTTCAAAGAACAAAGAAAAAGAGCTCCTAGTTGGCGAGGCAATAGCCCCAACCGAAAGAAAGGGAACTACAACCCCTATGACAAATATTCAAGAAGCTCAAATCAACGAAGGCCTGAAGGTCGGAACCCTCCAAGCAGGGAAAAGACTGTGAACTTCACAGCATTAACCAAAACACCTCAGGAGATCCTTGCCACCGAAGAGGTGAAACACAACTTCCGACCTCCTCGACCCTTGCCCAAGAGCAATAAAAACGAAAACTCCACCCAGTTATGTGATTTTCATGAACAAAAAGGTCACCACACAAACGATTGCTTTCAACTCAAGAGAAGAATTGAGGAAGCTGTCAAGTCTGGAGAATTGGCTCATTTGGTAAAAGGGGTCAAAGACAAGATGGCTGAAAGAAAAAGCAAAGAAGTGAATATGGTGAATATAGATGATGGTGTCTCCCACAAACGACAACGCTTGGAGGCTTGGGAGCTTCAATGTGTCTGCTTCCCACCACCCCAAGGTAACTTGCTCTCAAACCCTTTTGTGGTAGAGGAAAACGTAGGAACACTCAAAACAAGCAAATACTACATCGACACAGGGGCGGCCACATAGATCATGTATGAAAGGTTCTTCAATCGTATGAGTAACGAGGAACGTTCAAGGCTTCAACCCTACGGGTCTTCTATAAAAGGTATCGCCGATGTACCCTTGAAGCCTTTAGGCCAACTAACCCTTGATGTCTGTTTTAGTGAAGGAAAGATGACGAAAACCAAACAACTCACTTTTGTGGTTATCAACATACCTTCCAACTATGATGTAATCATAGGAAGGCCAGGACAATGTGCGTTCAACATGGTTGTCTCAGTTGGTCAAGGTGCTGTGAAGTTCCCAACCGACAGGGGAATTACAACCCTTCAACCCACCCAAGAGGTTTATACGGTTTAAGGGGAAAGTTCAAAAAGTGAAAACGAAGAACAAAGCTTGATCATAAACCCAAAGTATCCTGAACAAAAGGTACGGGTAAACACGAGCCTTTCTAAAGAAACACTCTCACACCTTGAGAAGCTCTTGATATGCTACAATGATGTCTTTGCGTGGTGCCCGGAAGACATGACCGGCATCCCTCGAAGTATTGCAGAGCATGAGCTAAAAATACCACCTGATGTCAAGCCTGTTGTCCAAAAGAAACGGAGCTTGGCTCCTGAATGAAGCTTGGCAGCCTGCCAAGAAGTTGAAAAGCTTGTCCTAGCAGGGATCCTACGTGAAGTTAAATATCAATCTTGGGTGGCTAATCCAGTCATGGTTCGAAAGCCTGACAAGTCTCGGAGGATGTGCATCGACTTCAAAGACTTGAACAAAGCATGCACAAAGGATTGCTACCCATTACCCGAGATGGACCTCAAGGTTGACTCCTTAATAGGCCATCCCTTCTAGTGTTTTCTTGATGCCTACAAGGGTTATCATCAAATCCTCATGAAGGTGGAAGATGAAGAAAAAACCGCATTCCACACGGACAAGGGCATTTTCTGTTATCAAAAGATGCCTTTTGGCCTACGAAATGCCGGTGCAACTTACCAACGTTTGATCGACAAAGCATTCGCTAGCCAAATTAGAAGAAACATGGAAGCTTATGTCTATGATTTGGTGATCAAAAGCAAAACCGAACGTCAAATGCTTGATGACATAGAAGAAACCTTCCAAAACTTGAGGAAGATCAATATGAAGCTCAACCCTGGGAAATGTTCATTTGGGTTCGAAGAAGGCAAGTTTTTGGGACACATTGTGGGTAAACAAAGCATAAAAGCCAATCCCAACACAATCAGGGCTGTTCTTGAAACTATGTCTCCACAAAGCAAAAAAGAAGTGGAAAGCTTGAACAGAAGGCTTGCAGCCTTGAAGCGTTTTATCTCAAAGCTTGCTGAGAAATCCCTACCCTTTTTCAAAACGCAAAAGGGTTGCACAAGCAAAAAAGACTTCAGATGGACGGAAGAAGCCTTCAACCAAATGAAGCAACACTTGGCTTCACTTCCAGCTATTGCAGCCCCTGAAACAGGAGAACTGATCTCTGTCTATCTCTCAGTCGCTGAAGAAGCATTAAGCGCGGTTATGACCATCGAACGAGACAAACTTCAGGTACCCGTTTATTTCTTTAGTAAAACACTAAAACTGGCAGAGATCAAATATCCTCCTTTGGAAAAACTTGCTTTGGCCTTAATTCAAACGGCCAGAAGGCTTCTAAGGTACTTTCAAGCACACCCTGTACAAGTAGTCACTGACCAACCTATCAAAAATGTGCTTGAAAAACCTGAAAATTCAGGCCGATTGGCCAAATGGGCTGTGAAACTAGGTGAACATAACATCACCTATGTCCCAAGAAAAGCTATAAAAGCCCAAGTCTTGGCGGACTTCATTGTAGAAATCCCGAAGCAAGTCAATCCTGAAATACACACAACTGCCACTGAACCTTCTGACCCTGAAGTCTGGAAGCTTTTTACCGATGGGGCTTCCAGCATCGAAGGGTCAGGAGCTGGGCTCGTTTTAATCAACCCTGAAGGGTTAGAATTTACATATTCTCTTCGACTTGAATTTCAGACCACCAACAACGAAGCTGAATACGAAGCATTGATCGCTGGTCTGAAGATTGCTAAAGAGATGAAGATCCAAAAGCTACAAGTCTTCACAGACTCGTTGCTTTTTTCAAGTCAAGTCAATGATAGCTATATAGCAAAAGAGCCCAACATGAAGAAGTATCGAGAAAAGGCATAAGGGTTTATGACCACATTTCAAGAATGCACTATCAAGCAAGTCCCAAGATCACAAAACAAGAGAGCTGATGCCCTTAGCAAACTAGAATCCCTCACATTTGCACACCTCACCAAGAAAGTTTTGGTTGAAGTGTTGAAGACTCCTTCAATCCAAGAGTTGGAGGTTCAAGATGTGATCACCGAAGAAGGTCCCAATTGGATGACTCCCATAGAAAAGTTTCTCAAAAATGGTGAGTTACATTTGGAACAGACAGAGGCTGAAAGGGTTCGAATCAAATCGAGACAGTATGTATTGCAAGGAGAAATCCTTTATAAAAAGCCTACATTGCACCACTACTGAGATGTGTAGGCCCTGAACAAAGTCAATATCTGATCAAAGAGGTTCACGAGGGGATATGTGAAGCTCATTTTGGGCCAAGAACGGTGGTTGCAAAATTGATGAACCTTGGATACTTCTGGCCCACCATGCACCGAGATGCAACGGAACAACTCAAGAAGTGTGAAGCTTGTCAGATTCATGCACCGGTTCCCAAAAGTCCTAAACACGATCTAGTCCCCATCTCCTCGGCTTGGCCATTTCATAAATGGGAAATGGATATTGTTGGTCCATTCCCACCGGCCAAGGGTGGGGTAAAAGTTTTGCTAGTAGCTGTTAACTACTTTACCAAGTGGCCTGAAGTCAAACCACTTGCAAAAATAACGGGCAAACAAGTCATCGACTTCGTATGGGAAACCATTATTTGTCGCTATGGACTGCCAGGAGTGCTAGTCACGGATAATGGGAAGCAATTTGGCGAGAAGCCTTTCAGCACATGGTGCAAGGAATTCAGAATCACCCAAGTGTTCATCTCGGTTGCTTACCCACAGTCCAACGACCAAGTTGAAAGAACAAACAGAACAATTGTAGAAGGAATCAAAAAAAGGTTGGGAAGGCATAACAACAACTGGCTTGAAGAACTCCCAAATGTTCTATGGGCAATAAGAACAACCGAAAAAACAAGCCACAAACGAACATCTTACAGCCTAGTGATCGGATCAGAAGCTGTAATCCCAGCCGAAGTTGGAGTTGTGACTCAAAGAACACTCAACATGGATCTCGAGTCAAACAACAATGAGACCATGTTGAATTTGCAACTCCTTGAAGAAGTTCGTGATCAAGCCGCAATACAAGAAGCTAAGTACAAGCAGAAAATGGAAGCTTATTACAATGCAAGAGTGAAACATGAACGTTTCAAGCCTGGAGACCTTGTACTCCGAAACAATGAGGCCAGCAAGAAAGAGAACCAAGGAAAGCTTGGCCCAAAGTGGGAAAGGCCATACAAAATCCTTGTAGCTCACAAGGGTGGATCCTACAAGTTGGCCGACATAGAAGGCAAAAAGCTTCCAAGGCACTGGAACGGAAAAACCCTTAAAAGGTTCCATGCCTAGTCAAAGTCTTAAAATGTATTTCATGAGATGTATAATTCTCCTTTTTGTGAACATCAACCTCTTGAATGAATGATAAAGCTTTTGTCATAACTTGTCTTTACTATCCTATAATCAGGTTGAGAACCTAGCAAGAAACTCCATGACAGGGGCCATGTAACGGGATGAGCTCCTAGGACACATCGCTCAATAGGTTCAAGGGTTAAATGAACCTATATAAGGGGTGAGTTCCTATATCAATCCAACTCCATGAGACTTAGAAAATTTTGTCAACTAAAAACTTGTCTCATAGACGGGTCTGAACAGTCTACATTAATTCGTTCCTTAAGCTTTGAAAAAGTTTACGAAACAAAAACATACACTAAGTAGTGATACAAAGGATAGTCAATATGTGCTTTTTTACCTAATGAATCCTTGAAGCTAAAGTGACTGCAGCACTAAAACTTCTTAAGGAAAGTTAGTTAAAATCACATCAAACTAACAAGACAAGCAACCAATACACAAATACATAGAACATCATAGTTCATAAACAAGGCCATTCCAAGGCCATAACTAACAACATTCATACATAATAAGCCAATTAAGGCTAAACAAGGAAATCACAAGGATTCCCAAGAAAATGTTCAAAGGGCCGAAAAGGCCAAACACAACCACAAGGTAGAAACTTTAAGAGTTTCATGCCAAACCTACATTGTTTAAGATTACATAACATTGTTTTAAGGTGCTAAGAAAGCTACGAATCAAGTATTTAAACATCAGAAACAAGCTTCGAAGTACTAGCCTTACCACCCTTAACGCTTTTACCCTTCTTGGACTTCTTGACTTGTGGGGCAACATCAGCAACAGCCGAGCCTTCGAGGCTTGCAACATGAGATCCGTCGCTGCCTCCAGATAAAGTTTCTTCACTGTCACCTAAACGGGAGCGTTTTTTCGACAAGGACTCAAGCACCTATTTAACAACCTTCTTATCAAGGCCGGCTGGCTTCAAACCCTGCAACACATAATGAGGCTTACCAAAGCATGATGACACTTCACCCACATAAGGGTAAGTGAGCCTCTCCATGGCATGAACCGACTCCATAAAAAGCTTGTAAGCATCGCGGTTGAACAGAGGAGATTTCTCAATAGGCTGGCCAGACCCGTGATAGCTACAACCGGCAACGAAGCCCAAATGCTTACCATGGGCCAACAGCTTCGTGTACACACTGCCCAACACCGACTTAAATTCACTACAATGAAGCAGATAAGCCACAACCTGTCGAAACCCATGTTCAATCAGCCACTTGTTGTCATTAGAGGTCTGGGTGATCGAAGCCGTTAAGCCTTCCTTCTCCATCTCAAAGGCCCTTCTCTGCACCTCAAAGGCTTCCCGGTCAGCATCCAACTTAGCCCGGTCAGCCTCCATGGCATTCTTCAACCCTGCTAGCTCTATCTCATGACCGCGAGACAACTCATTAATCTTCTCAACATAACCTTCCTCTTTCCTCGAAAAACCATCAATTTCCTTCTTCATCTCCATCATGGAAGCTTTCATTCCTTCCTTCTTCTTCATAAACTCCTCATACTCCTCCATCCATTTTCGAAAACGAGTAACACCCTCTGCCAAAAGGACAGAAACGTTACAAGAATTCAAAATCAGCCTGGACAAAAGGGAATCACCCTCCATCTTGGAAATAGTATCACGAACCCCTGGAGGAGGGAAATTGGCTAACGCGTCAGCACACACTTCGGGATCTTTGAAGCTATCCCCAACCTTGACATTCCACTCTGGCACATAAACCGCATTGCCATCCAACCCTTGAACCACAGACATCCCAGCTTTCTTCCCAACCGATTTCCCCTTCTTAGAAATCCCCAACCCCTGCTCCTTCTCAACCTCCATAGTCGGACCTTGGTCTTCAGAAACCTGAATATCATCACTAACTTCAACTGGTTCACGAGAAGATGAAGTGCCAACAGACTTCAACAAACGTCGTGTGGAACGACGGGTAGAAGATTTCGAAACAGCGGTCTTGGTGAACCCTTTAACGTTTGCAACCTCAGCATACTCATCATCCTGAAATCAACCTTCCTTCCCTCGAACAACCGAATCCTCCCCAACAGTAGCCGCAACATCCGTAAAACCAACATCCGAAGTGTCATCACTCTTCAAAAAATCTAAGGCAGACATAACTACAAAATACAAAGAAAAATCATTAGCAAACGCATCGAAAAAATAAAGCAAGTACAGGATAAACAAATGCATACCCTTATCATCCCTCATAAGCACAGGATCCCGATTAGGCTTATCCCAAAGTTTGCTAATTCCTAATAACGCAAGAAGGTGTTCGGGAAAAAGACGAAGACGTGACGGGCACTCCCTAATACGTTCCAAAAACAAATCGTTCAAATCCGATTCGGCCGGCTCATGCTCGTTTAGAACGGCCTCGAGTTGTTTCCAAACGGGTTTAAACGGAAGAATAGAATCATAAACAAAGAAAAAACGGTCCTTCCAAGAACCGAGGGTTGTAACCGCCAACCAAACACGCTTCAACCTTGGTGTGTTCAAAAGTATATCAATCACCGTTCTTTGCTAAACGAAAGAAATGGAGAAAACTCAACAACGAAGGGTCATAACCTAGGGCTCTACACAAAACCTCCAAATGCAATACCCTAGAAAGCCCTAAAGGATGGATTTGACCGAACGATATACGGTAATATTCCAAAACATTTAAAACGAAAACTGAAAACGGGTGTCGGAGATTGGAAAATTCAAAATGACGGCAATATAAAGCAATGAAGCCCGCCGGATAACGATCAATCGAAGAATCGACCGGCGGAGCAACCGGTTTGTACTTTAACCCTATTCCCCATTCAATACAGAACGATTCAACCTCTTCTTTGGTTAATCGGGAAAAACTGATCGAAAGATCTTTTTTGGCAACCATAATTTTGAAAGAAAGATGAAGGATTGAGACTAACCTGTTGGAAGATTGAAGGAAACTTGTAAGTGTTTATGGTGGAAACTTTTAAAGAAAAAGATAGAAGAAAATGAATAGTTATCTAGTTAATAACTATTAATGAAAAGCAGTTCTTTGGAAACCGCATTCTGACAGTTACAATCACATCAATTGTCACATCAATAATT
Organism: Bidens hawaiensis; assembly: GCF_021521415.1. Lineage (NCBI taxonomy): Eukaryota > Viridiplantae > Streptophyta > Magnoliopsida > Asterales > Asteraceae > Bidens > Bidens hawaiensis. Next base: position 137,999 of record NW_027495715.1, on the reverse strand, counting down.
CAAAAAACAACCAAAACTGAACAAAGCTTCGAAGCCTTCAAACCTTGAAGCCTTTAAGCAGTAAACAAAATGTGTGCAAAAGTCAGAAGCCCTTGAGCATACTCCTCAAATACCTCTGACTTGATGGGCAGATTACGGGGGTAGCCCAAGGAAATAATAAAATGGCTGTAACACATTAACGCTAAAAAGGTTAAAAGGTTAAATGCTTCAATTCCCGCCCAAACTTATGTAAATAAGTATCCACGTGCTACAGTACGATGTCATATCACTGTTCACATCCTTGTCCCCTCTGACCAAAGGACATACTCAGATAAAAGTATTATTATTTTAGTTATGGACCAGCGGTCCAAACCTTCCCGCCCATAAAGGTCAACTCTCTATGCAAACAAGAGCTAACTAGTTTAGTTAACTGGACTAAAAGGCTTACATCTCTTCACCTATATAAATAGATGACTTAGCCTTAAACATACACACACCAGATTTTGGCAGATAAAATCATCTCCCTAATATTCTCTTCTCTCTTAAGAAATATACACTTTGCTTATTTTTTTCTTACTTCACAAATATCATAGCTTCATCCAAGAACCGATTCCTAACATCACGGTTCTTGATCTTCGGTGAGCTATAACAACAAACAACTAACTAGTGAACCTCCTTCCACGTTTTGCAAACGTAGAGGGACACCACGACCTGCGTTAGGCTAACCTGAACCCTTGAAGCCTTTTAGCCTAACTAGTCCATTCACTATCAATGGTCATATCTTTGTTGTAGCAACAGGATGAAAGAGTAGGGATTTAACTTATAATTCAAAAATGAGTAGGCTGATGCAAAGCTTACCTCGATTCGTACCTAGTCGATGACCTGCATAACTTGGGCGGATTTCACATTTATTTAGATGTGTGGCCAGTTCGGTATTTGTAAGAAATAAATATAAAATGATGAAAGGTTTCGTTACTATTTTCCAATTGATTTAGAGATCAGTTTATAAAGCTTAGCAAATTAATAACTAAAGACATCTGCTAATGGCTGGTTAGTGGTTACGACTTTTTTGGCGTAATGGTATTGAAGATAAAAATATTATTGTCATTATAATATTATTTGACTTGGAAACGGTTGGTACTGGGTGGTTTAAAAAAATTAATGCACACCATAAATACGTATCATCTATTAATAAACTTTTAAAACTTTATTATTATTATTACTTTATTAGTTAAATAAAGTTCAGTTACGAAAACCAACAAGAAGAAAATACTATCATTATAACTACTAACTAGGCCAAATCTCTTGCAAAACAAATATATGTACCTTTTAATATATGTTAATGACTATAAATATAACGTTTTGATTCACAAAAATTCATAAAGATTAATTATTATTATTATTATTATTATTATTAGTATTATTATTATTATTATTATTATTAATTCTAGTAATTGTAGGGTCTTAAAATTCCTGGGTGTTACAATTATATCGACGAATTTAAATTAAGCTGGGTTTTGGGTATGTAATTTGACAAATGTTATAATTTTGATGTTTGCATTAACCTATACATGAATTATATTGACTTACAGACTAATGTTCTTTGACCTTTAGTGTCGAACTTCCAAGTTGCTTTATGAATATATAAATATGTAAGTAACTCTTAAAATAAGTCAGTTGTTAGGGAAAGTTGTTTTAAATGTTCATGTAATGTAATTCTTAAATATTATAAGGTACTTGAACAATGATGATTCTCAAAGAAATCTTTTGTAATATAGGTAAAAAGATTATTTGGTAATTTATTCCCTCTTGAATTTAACCTTTAACAATCAATCTTACTTCTTAGTGTTTTAACATTTGTATTAGGATTTAGTTTAGTTATGAACACTTCTTTGGTGATTCAACTAAAACCCAAACGTTATTCTGACATATAATTTAATTTAGATTTCTAATAATAAATTTATTCTATTCAGAAGATTGATTGTTATTAATGGTTTAATTATAAGAATTAGGATCAATAAACTTTCCAACACCCATTTCAACTTTAGTTAGGGAAGTTACATAATCATCAATGTCAGTAGGTTTTAAAACCTAGATGTGCTCCTAAATTAATTATTGGGTAATTATTATAAGAAGTCTTAGTTGTACAGATTAGCTCTTAGTTAGGTTGCTATCATTTTCAGGATTCTAAGTGTGTAAGTGTTAGTGCAGTATGGTGTTCAAGAGGTGTAATCGGATTTAAATTTGGAGTAAATTTTAACGAATCTCTTCTACCGCCCCTTGTACTTATAACAAGTCATTATAAGGACTTATACTGCTCCCATTGACCTTATAAACCTTTAGGAAATTGGCATGCTTAGGTCAATATTTAAAGACCAATAGATTCTAATAGAGAAACAAGTTAATGATGTTAGTCGTTTTATTTTCTCTTGATGATGATTATTTTAGTAAGAAATTTGAGAATGCCCACATTTAAGCAATAATAAAACTTTGTAAGAGTAGCATTAGATTCTAAGGAGATATGTTTTGATAGAACATTGTTGTGATGGAGCAGGGTCTTGTAAAAGAGGTTTAAATTGAGATAATATCAAATTTTCACACCCACCTCTTGAAAATATTACAAATTATGATAAATACACTTGATGCTCCCACTTAGAGGTGGAAATGGGAGTGGGTTGGGTTGGATTTGGGTGATGGGTCGGGATGGGTATGTGTCAGGATGGATATGAGATCAGGATGGATTTTTAAAATAGAGGGTTAGAATGAATATGGGTCAAGATGGGTAAAACTAACCCATATTGACCCAAGTGAAGGTTGGCATACAAAGGGTTTTAAAAGCCCCTCAAAAAAATATTAAAAAAACTATTAAAAAAATAATAACTCAAAATTTAAATAAAAAAGGCAAAATGTAAAATAACTAAAATGTTTCCCCCATCATCCCCGTTCATAAAAAAAATTAAAAAAATAAAAAAAAATAACACCGTTTTGTACCTGTTCAGGTTCGAGTTTTTCGGGGGTTTTTTTCGGTTCAGTTTTGTTTTTTTTCATTTCGGTCGGTTTCGGTATCTGCTCGGTTTCAATGATTTCGGTTTCGATTTCTCGATTTTTCGGTTTCAGTGTTGTTTTGTTTTAGTCAGTTTTTTCGGTTTCATTTCGTTTTTTTTGTTTCGTTTCGATTCATTTGTTTTATTTTGGTCGGCTATGTTTCAGTTTTTTTGTTTCGTTTTGGTAAGCTTTTTTTATTGCATTTCGCTTTTTTTTTTTGTTTCGTTTTGGTCAGTTTTTTTGTTTCATATCGGTGTTTTCGTATCGTGTTGGTCGTTTTTTATTTCGGTTCAGTTTCGTTTCAGTTTTTCTGTTTCGTTTGGTCGGTTCGGTGTTTTGATTCTTTTTGATCCGGTTTTTAAGTTACATTTATTTTTTTATGTTTCCTTTTGATCAGTATTTTAGTTTCAATTCGGTTGTTTTGTTTCGTTTCGGTCGTTTTTCTATTTCGTTTCGGTTTTTTTGTTTCGCTTTGGTCGGTTTAGTGTTTTGTTTTTGTTTTGTTTTGGTCAGGTTTCAGTTGCATTTCGCTTTTTTTTTTGTTTCGTTTTTTTTGTATTTCGGTTCAGTTTCGTTTTGTTTTTTTTTTGTTTTGTTTTGGTCGATTCGGTGTTTTTGTTTCGTTTTGGTCGGTTCGGTGTTTTTGTTCGCTTTTCAGATGTATTTCGCTTTTTTCGTTTTGGTCAACTTTTCGGTTTCATATCGGTTTTTTGTTTCGTTTTGGTCGTTTTTCTATTTTGATTCAGTCTTGTTACGGTTTGGTCGATTCGGAGTTTTTGTTTAGTTTTGGTTAGCTTTTCGGTTGCATTTCGCTTTTTTTTGTTTCATTTTGGTCGGTTTTTTCGGTTTCATTCCCGTTTTTTTGTTTCGTTTTGGTCGTTTTTCTATTGCGGTTCAGTTTCGTTTTTGTCGGTTCAGGGGTTTTGTTTCGTTTTGATCGTTTTTTGGGTTTCGGATGAGTTTTGTTTCGCACGTGATAGCTTTGGTATTTTGAATTAGATAAATTTTGGATAACTTGGATATTTTGTTTTGACCCATTTTAGCCTATAAATGAAACTCACTTGTATATTTCCAACCCATCCTGACCCACTTGAAGAATTTTTATGATCCATCATAACCCATTTAACTTTTAAAGTTTATCCATCTTGACCCAAAACAATCCATTTGGGTTGGGTTTGCCACCCTTACTCCCACTGATCTTCGAATCTCTTGGAAACAACATGAGAAGTTTCATCGACGTATGTGACGTGGGAACCTGCCATTTACACGTGTAACAACCCAACTACCACCGCACCATAATATTGTCCGCTTTGGTCGGGACGTACCACCATCGCCTCACGGATTTGCTTTTGGTTTCCCAGGTGGTCACCCATCCTCATACTACTCCCACCTGAGCACGCTTAACTGTGGAATTCTCCTCTCATCCACTACCATTAAGCGTCCAAAACGTGTTATGATGGGAAAGGTATCCACCTCCTTATAAAGAAGGTTTAGTTCTCCTTCCCAACCGATGTGGGATGTCACAATCCACCCCCTTAGGGGTCCAGTGTCCTCGCGGGACCTGGCACCATCGATCCAGCTCTGATACCAACTTGTAAGGCCCTGAACCCGGTGCCCTACATTTCACGTCGGATTTACTCATAAACACAGTTCTACAAATCAGAGTTAATTAAAATTTTCGCGGAATATAAAACTTTCAATAAACATTTCACATAATTTCAGAAACTTGTCTTAAACAAACATCTTTTGTTTTTTCATAATAAAACATCATTCATAAATACTTCATAAGTCTTCGGATGCCAGCTTCTTATTTTTTAGCCATGTGACCTCCTCAAGCTAGCTACCTCATCCTACTCACCCGCGTGCATACTAAAAGTCAGCTACGCTGAGTGAGTTCTAGTTAATCAGGCAACATACAATACGTTCTCATACATTCACATATACGTATCGAAGATACAAATTCATACTTAGCATGTTTATACTTCATACATACGTCTATGCAACTCATTAATTACCATAAGAGGAACATCATTTCATATCCTTTTACTATTATCCATACGAGGAGCACTATACACTATCCATAGAAGGAACAATCTATATATTATCCATAGAAGGAACACTTTGTACTATCCATAGAAGGAACAACCTATGTATTATCCATAGAAGGAACATTATATACTATCCATAGAAGGAACAACCTATATATTATCCATAGAAGGAACACTATATACTATTCATAGAAGGATCAATATTTATTATCCATAGAAGGAGCACATACTTTATTATATATTATCCATTTAAGGAACACCAAGGTCCACAGTCCTTATCTACACTGTAACTTTCCACATCCATGTGCAATAGAAGCTAGAGGGATTTGCCATCCTAACTTACTATGTACCGTTCATACACCCACCCTAGTCTCTTCTTTCTATACACATTCCATTTCACACTTTCATATAAACATATATCATATTAGGCATGCCACACATTGCCTTCCCTGACGATACGTGTAATATTCGAAGATCGTTCATGCACCGACAAGGATTCATTCTTAAAATCATAATAATATAACTATCACATCAATCATTATGGCATACACTTACCACTTAAGGTAAGGGTATTAACATTCACATTGAGTATGCACACAACCTCGAACACATAATAAGGAAATGGGGATAGAAACTCACCTGTCTTCTGTTTCTTTCTGAGTTTATAGTAATCCCCTTCTTTAATTGAGCACGGCTAACTGTATGATATTTATATATAGCAATCACTAACCTTTTACACATCATTTAAGTTTCATCATAAAACTTCTAAGTCTGGAGTATTCTATTCGAATGAGTATTCCATTGGAATGGAATCACAAATAGCAATCACTAACCTTTTACACATCATTTAGGTTTCCTCCTAAAACTTCTAAGTCTGGAGTATTCTATTCGGATGGGGTATTCCATTTGAATGGAGTATTCTATTCGAATGGGCATTCTATTCGAATGGGTATTCCATTTGAATGGAATATTCTATTCTAATGTACATTCTATTCGAATGGGTATTCCATTTGAATGGAATTACATATAGCAATCACTAACCTTTTACACATCATTTAAGTTTCCTCCTAAAACTTCTAAGTCTGGAGTATTCTATTCGAATGGGGTATCCCATTTGAATGAAGTATTCTATTCGAATGGGTATTCCATTTGAATGGAATTACAGATAGCAATCACTAACCTTTTACACATCATTTAAGTTTGCTCCTAAAACTTCTAAGTCTGGAGTATTCTATTCGAATGAGGTATTCCATTTGAATGGAGTATTATATTCTAATGGAGTATTCTATTCGAATAGGTATTCCATTGAATGGAGTATTCTATTCTAACGGACATTCTATTCGAATGGGTATTCTATTTGAATGGACTTACAGATAGCAATCACTAACCTTTTACAGATAATTTAAGTTTCCTGCTAAAACTTCTAAGTCTGGAGTATTCTATTTTAATGAGTATCCCATTTGAATGTAATATTCAATTCGAATGGGCATTCTATTTGAATGGGTATTCCATTTGAATGGAGTATTCTATTCTAATGGACATTCTTTTCGAATGGGTATTCCATTTGAATGGAATTAATTTCTAAGTCTGGAGTATTCTATTCGAATGGGGTATCCCATTTGAATGGAGTATTTTATTCTAACGGAGTATTCTATTCAAATGGACATTCTATTCGAATGGGCATTCTATTCGAATGGTTATTCCATTCGAATGGAGTATTCTATTCTAATGGACATTCTATTCGAATGGGTATTCCATTTGAATGGAATTAATTTCTAAGTCTGGAGTATTCTATTCGAATGGGGTATTCCATTTGAATGGAGTATTCTATTCGAGTAGGCATTCTATTCGAATGAGTATTCCATTTGAATGGAGTATTCTATTCTAATGGGAATTTTATTCGAATGGGTATTCCATTTGAATGAAATTAATTTCTAAGTCTGGAGTATTCTATTCGAATGGGGTATTCCATTTGAATGGAGTATTCTATTCTAATGGAGTATTCTATTCGAATGGGCATTCTATTCGAATGGGTATTCCATTTGAATGGAGTATTCTATTCTAATGGAGATTTTATTCGAATGGGTATTCCATTTGAATGGTATTAATTTCTAAGGCTGGAGTATTCTATTCGAATAAACCCACTGTAGGGTATTATTATTTTCACTTCATAATCTGACATCCACATCCATATTTTTGTGTTCTTTATCTTTTAAAGATGATCCTTTCTACCTAGACCAAGATCTAGGTTACTTATCAGTAAAGTTTTCACCTTTATTGATTTCGAACCCGTTTAAGCTAGATCTAGGGTTTATACATGAACCGTTCTTACTCACGGGTTCAATAAGTCCACTTTTAACATCAAGTTTATATTTTTATGGTATAATAATACCCGATTTGCCTTAGGGCTAAGTCTTAGGGCAAACCATCCTTAAAAACATAATCTTTAGGCGAAAAGCACGTACCTTTTTACGTTTTGAGGTTACGGTTAGCTTCACGTATAGCTTATGGACTTGTTCTTGTTTGTTTAGCTAAAGATCTATCAAATCTAAGCTTGATTCTTGAACTTGAATCTCGGGCGAATGGTTGAGAGGGTTTGTAAATGATTTTGAAGGTGTAGGCTATGGTGTAAAGATGGATGGAAATGGAAAGGATTAGGGTTTAAAGGATATTTTTATTTCCTTAAGCCCATGATCTTTCCTTTTTGGTCAATAATTAATTTCATCTTTAAAGCCAGCATCTTCTATCTTTATAATTATTATTATTATTATTATTATTATTATTATCATTATTATCCTACTAACTCAATTAATTCTTCTGACGTGTAAGGCCCCGTTACCGATGCCCTACATTGTACGTTGGATTTACTCATAAATATCAGAGTTAATTAAAACTTTATGCGGAATATAAAAACTTCAAACCAATATATTACATAACCATCAATTCTTGTCTTAACGAGCATTCAAATCGTTTAAACATAAAACATTGTCTTTTAAATAACATAACATTTTCTTGAGATGCCAGTATCTTCAATTCCATGCCATGTGTTTCCCCTCAAGCGAGCTGCCTCATTCTACTCACCTGCGTGCATACTAAAAGTTAGCTACGCTGAGTGAGTTCTAGTTAATCATACAACATACAATCAGTTCACATACTTGCACACATGCCCTAAGGTGTGTACATCATGCATACTTTACTTTACATGCATAACTATCCATACTACTTAAAGAGCATTCCGTCTTATAACCTCACAAATATTATAAGGGTCTGGTCCCCAACATCACAGATATTATTAGGGTTTGGTCCCTACCCTCACAGATATTATAAGGGTCTGGTCCCTATCCTCACAGATATTCTTAGGGTCTCTTCATATCCTCACAGATATTATTAGGATCTGGTCCCTATCTTCACAGATATTATTAGGATCTGGTCCCTTTGTTTCTTGCAACTGTGCCATACCTGTCTTTACATACTTTCCTTAACAATACGTGCAATATCCGAAGTTCGTTCAGGTACTATCAACATAACATACATACATCATTCATACATCATATATATATCAATCATATCATTAATTACCACCTGGCGGTACATGCAATATCCGAAGATCGTTCACGCACCGTCAAGCAATCATCATACATGAATCATACAAAGCATACACTTACCACTTAAGGTAAGTGTATTAACTATCACATAGAGTATGCACATAACCCCGAAAACATAACAAGGAAGTGGGGCTAGAAACTAACCTGAACGCGATTACGTTCACCGTTTATGGTTATTCCTTTCTTGAGTTGTGCACGACTAACTGTATAATCATTACATATATTAAATACGGTTCTAGCTCTTCTTACTGTTTGCTTAATTAATCTTAAGCGACTAAGCCGATTTTACTTCATTGAACCTTTACCGGTTAGATAATTGTTACTCATTAACCTTTAAAGGTATCTTTCATAAATTATCAAAGTCAAGGGTTATTATGTAATTACACCATACTTTTCTAAGTCCAGGGACTATTCTGTCATTTTGTTAAACTTCCAGTTCGTTACTCAGTTCTTAACGAATTGACTATCATAACGAACTAGTTCTTGTAACGAATTGGACCTTCTAACGAACTGATCCTTCTAACGAATTGGACCTTCTAATGAGCTGGTCCTTGTAACGAATTGACCTCATTCATTAGGTCTGGTTAGCGAACTGAATTTCATAGCGAATGACCCCTCTATAATGAATTGAACCTTCTAATTCGTTATCTCCTTTTAACAAATGGTCATAACAAAGTGGGGTTCATTCGTTATCTTTTCCTTAACGAATTTGGATACGAACTAAGGCTAGTTCGTCATTCTTCCTAAACGAATTAACATAACGAATTGGGGTTAGTTCGTCATCTCCCTGCTAACGAACTATGGCCCATTCATTAGCCCTCCTCTAACGAATTAGGGTTAGGTCAGAATGTCAGAACATTCCCTGACATCCTCGTATTCGTTTTTCCGGCGCCGTCATCGCCAGAAAACCGGGATCTCAACGGAAAAGCGAAATCTCGCTTATTTCACTACCGCTTTCACCGTTTTTCGTCCCGTTCGATCCAGATCTGAGCTAGGGTGATCCTTAGGCTCATGTTTTGCTTAGTTCTTACCCGATTCCACCAGTTTCTCGTGACATTAACGGTTTAAAGGTGTCGGTTCGTCGTTTCGCAACTAAATCTAACGGGTTTGAGTTCATACAATATCATACTATCATTACCTTGGATCGGGATCGGTTTTCCTTCTTGGTTCGGCTAGAGAAAAGAGAGAAACTAGAGAGAGAGAGAGAGAGCTTAAATGTGTGTTTTGGGTGGTGTATGGAATATGTGTAAATGAATGAATTAATTAGTAATTAAGGTTTATATATTATGGATCATGGGCTTAAGCCCATGGTATTTTCTTCTTTCCTTCTTAATCCAAGTCCATAACCTATATCCATTTAACCCGACACTAGTCCGACTCATAATAACTCGTATTTTCATTTTATTAACCGAAACGAGAAAAAAAAAACAGGATGTTACAAGTCTTCCCTCCTTAAAGAGGTTTCGTCCCCGAAACCTAACTATTATATAAACAAATTCAGGTAAAACTTCCCAAGTAGCATCCGATCCTTTGCGATGTTTCCATATCACTTTCACTAATGGGATAACTTTACGACGAAGCTGCTTTTCCTTGCGGTCAACAATCTCTATTGGTTGCTCAATGTAGTTCAGCTGCTCATCAATCTCAATGTCCATTAATGGCACATGAGACGTGTCATCGGCTAAACATTTTCTCAGATGAGAAACATGAAAGATAGAATGAATTCCTTCTAACTCTTCGGGTAAATCTAACTTGTAAGCCACTTCACCTACTCGATCTAAAATCTTGAACGGTCCAATGTACCTCGGACTCAACTTTCCACTCTTCCTGAAACGAATGATTCCTTTCCATGGCGAGACCTTGAGCATCACATTATCACCAATATAAACTCGATTGGTTGTCGCCGCTTATCAGCATAGGACTTCTGACGATCTTGGGCAGCTTTCATTCTTGCCTTGATCTGATCGAACTTTGAAGAAGTTTCTTGCACAACTTCTAAACTTCCCATATCTTTCTGACCAATCTCTCCCCAACATACTGTGGTTCTACATCGTCTACCGTAAAGCATCTCAAACGGTGTCATACCAATACTTGAATTGTAACATTCGTTACTTTTCAAACCCGAAAACTCGACCCATTTTAAATTTTCGGTTTTGTTTCTATTTAAGTTTATATATTTTTATAATATTATTAATTAATCTCAATTTTCATTAATGTATTTTATGTGATCATTTCTATGCAATTATACATTTCACCACCTTTGTAGTATTACATACTCATTTAAAACATTCATAATCAAGATCAAATATTTAAGTACATGTCCCATGCAATTTACTATAATTATTATTTAACTACAACTACTACTTTTATTTATTATTATTATTATTATTATTATTATTATTATTATCATCTTTTCATATGTTACTTAACTATAATATAAACTAATGAATGTTTTAATTCAATAAAATTTATTAAAATAGTTAAACCTTTTGAATACCCAATTAAACAATTTTTAATTTGTGTTTTAATTATGTTAAATATGATTAATTTTCATAATTTCCTTAAGACATAACAACTCTATATTTTCAATATAAAAGGAGGAAAAATCCTCCATTATTTTCACACCTCAATCCATTATTTTCTTAAGTTTAAGAGCACTAACAAGTAAGTTGTTACCATTTCAAGCATTTTATAGCTTTTGTTTTGATTTTATCTTGAATGTTCATACTTGTTCATAAGTTGTTCTTCATGATCATGTTACCTTTATCATAAAAATATTATATTTTGGTTTTAAGAATCATTATGATCATGGATATCCAAGATGAACACTTTGATTTTTCTAAATCTTGGATCAAGCCTAGTTATTTTGCAAGAACAAACATGAATATATATTTATCTAAATCTTATGATTCGTTGATCATTTATAAACTTTTTTTAAATAAGATTATTTATAAAAATTGCTTTTATTTAAAATATTTTACAATAGATATAACATACTTCATATCTTTGAACTAATAATTGAGTAAATTAATTATTGTTTATTTATTTCAAAATAACTACTATTTATGAGAATTAATTAATTATGATACTTGGAAACAAATGTTTAATCATAAATTATTATTAATATTATTATTTAATCTTATATTAATAAGTTATAATTATTTGTCTACAAATCATTCTTCAACTAATAAACATCAAATGATTTATATAAACTTTATTCATTTTGTTAAACTCATTAAAATTCCCCAAGTCCTCATTTACCAAAAGTTAATTAACTTTATAATTCCGGTTACTAGTCCTTGATTTTTTGTATCTTCGTTATTATTTATAGTTTCGTGAGATTCAATTGCTTCGTTTGTTAACTCGCTTTCGGTTATTTATTTCAAGTTATCTCCAATATCAAAGGTGAGTTTCTCACACCCCTTTTTTTTTTTTACCATTTTTAACTATTTTGGGGGTAGCATATGTATCCTATCAAAAAAAAGCAATTTATTTTATTTATTATTACAAACTACAATTCGCATCATGGACTTGTGTGTTTACTTGTTACTTGCTCAATTATTACGCGCATGGATTTCTTCGATAAGTATGATCATACTCCCCCCTTTGCACCCATGGACCATTTGTTTCTGGTGGAAAAGGGACTCCGATCTGAGTACTTTGGTGCACAATCCCAACTGGAAATGACCTTCATTTATTCTTTACACTCATGAACCATTGTTTCTAGTGTAAAGAACCCTTATGTGTTTTTCACAAGTTTTCATGGAATTGTATGGTTTTTATATATTATTTTCAACTGTGTGAACTCACCAACTATTAAGTTAGTTGACATTATTTTATATATATGCTACAGGTACTTTCATTAGAGGATGAAATGAAGAGGATACTAGAAATTAGGTTATCTAGATAATAAACAAGAAGATGTTTGTATTGTTCCTTTTCCCTTGTGTTTGTTCATTTGAAATAACTTGTGTACTTGATCCTTTGGAATGAATTAATGATAATATTGTCGCTTAATAGTGTCACATGTGTTTTGGGCAATCTGTACGTCACACTCAGGCGTTTCCGCTTTATCCGGGGTGTTACAGATTGGTATTAGAGCCGTGACTATAAGACATTAAACGTAGTGTTCTAGTTGGTTATAGTTTATTTGCTTAATTGTTTAGGTTGCATGATTAGAAATTATGTGAGCCTTATTTGATTGTTCAATGCACATTATTTGGTTATTATTAATTTGTTTATGGCTCATGTACGCAAATACTATTATACTGATGATGCAATTACTTCAATTACACAAGCACACACAAGTCCAAGGCTTATGCCTAAAAACAAATAGTTTTCCAACGTTTTCAATTATTGATTTTAATTGCGGTGTTCCGATATTTATTCTTCTTAAAGATGGTTTTATATGGCGGGTATGTAGTAAACTGTAAGGTGGACGTGCCTGTTTTCCGAAACTCTTGACACCAAGGTTATTGAAACCTAAGGATAAGCAATGCGTATAAATCCCAATCAGACGCGGGACCCGGTTGCTTACCTGGAGAGTTAGGAAAGAGCATGAACTCTATTAAGCCAAATCATACCACTTTCAACGCCATATGAATCACAACTTTAAGTTCTCAAACGCGACCATGTTCTCTTTGTAAAAAGCATATGGTTGCACTCCTCTATGTTTTACAAGGTGTTTTAACTGGAAGTCTATACACGAATACCCAGCTTTCGGTTCGATTTAATTACGCATTTTTATACGAGAATAGTTAAGTTTTAAAAAAAAATTGTGACACGTTTTCTTTATTTATACGCTCATTTACGGCTTAAACTTTTAAAAGTTTGCAAAGTAATAATCGAATTTCAAACGATTCCTTTGTTATTTTACTATTATGTTTTAGAATTGAAAATTCAAAAAGTTAGGGTGATACATGAATGGTCGAATTTCAATTCGATTACCTTATTTCCATATTTATTTACCCTTATGTTTTAGAAGTGAAAATTTAAAAAGTCATGGTGGTTTATGAACATTCGATTTTCAATTCGATTTCATTATTTATTGTAAGTTTAATATTTTTCCATATGATTGTTCAATAATTTATGAGGTTTGTGTTTATTGAAAGGTGAAAACTCATGACGTTTCATGGGAATTCCAATTTTGATTTCAAATTTGTTTTATGCGATTTGTTTTCTTTACTTGTATCTATTAGTCATTTTCATACTTACGTATCAAGTCACGCGAATTCTTCACGTTTCGTATCATGTTTCCTTGTTTTCCTGGTTGTTACACTCAACTCGCGAAATGACAATCCAAGTTATCAAGTAAATGGCCTCCGCGATCCCGATCACCCCACGTTTGACCGCACCTACCTTCATCGCTATAGTTAATTCAAATTCAAACCCAACACCATTCTTGGAAACACAAACTAAACCCAACCGAAAGGCTTCACGCTGAAACACACCCTTTGTACAGTATGTGTAAATTCCACCACTTTACTTCCCCGAAACGTTGATATGCTTCAATCCGTGATAGATTCAGTTACCTCTTATTGCTAAGACCTACCCAAACTCAACGCCCCAATCTGCAAGACCTGTACCTAACCATTTGTCTCAATCACATGTTTAACCTCATGATTCAAGCCTACTAACATTGTGGTGACCTTAGCACACTCCCATACTTTGGAAGGCCTAACTTGTTTCCGCCATGCAATATCCTAACCCCGCATCCTTTGTCGACCTTATACGATTTTTCGGTTTCAATACTTAGATTTTTTTACAAAACTCATCAAACTCGTCTGTATTTTCTTTTGAATACTTCTCTACATTTTATTTCTTTTACTAGCACTTCGCGCCTAATTCCAAATCCTTAGTTATTTTAACCTTTAGTCAAATGGATTTCCTTTAAAAAGAATTTATTACCTCTATTATTATTATTATCATTAAAGTTATTAATATTACCATCATTATTAATATTACTACTACTATTGTTATTAGTACCATCACCGTCCTCATCATTATTATTATTATGGTAATTATTAATATGGTTATTATTAGAATTGTTATTACTATTATAGTTAATATTTTTTATTATTATTGATATTAGTAATATTATTATTACTAGTATCGTCGTCACTACTATTATATAATAATATTTAAAGTAAAATATTTGCTTCAAACAAGTTTTGAGCCCTTTTGAAACTTTTTTTATTTATTCAATAATATTTTTATTATTATTATGATTAGTAATATTATTATTACTAGTATAATCGTCACCTCTACTAACAATGTAATTATTATTTCAAGCCGTATTTAAAGTAAACTTTTTGTTTCAAACAAATCTTAAGCCCTTTTGAGGATATATTTCATTCAGCAAGTCAGGTTATCTGACAATCTTTTTTCCTAGGCCGTTGGCCAAAAGAAAACATTTATTTTTTTACGTTAAGGATTTCATAAAATTCTCAAGTTTTAGCGCTAGTTAAAAACATTTTGCCTAACTAAAATAGAATAATCTTATTTCACCACGAGATATAAAAACACCACGATTTACAACCGATGTGATATATCCCTTCCCTTCTTTCCCCTTCGTTAACGCCAATGAGTTTCGGCTACGAAATCATGGAACCACCTTTCACGGCAACCTTCATGCCACAAATAAACCTATATTCGAGAAGACAAGCGTCGCAAGCTATATTTACTTTTCTTTATTTTTCTCTTTCACGTATGTTTTGAACTTACCCAAAGTGACTTTTACATCCACTTCTTTAGAATATTGTTTACGTAGTTTATTTTGATTGTCCATTGATTTTGGATCCATATTCGTTTGTATTTTTACGAAACGTAAATTCGTACATCATACTTATTCGCTTTGCTAAATTGGGTTACGTTGTTATTTCAAATCCCGTGGTCTATGACCCATTTTTTTTTCTTAAATATACCCGTTAAGTGAAAATTAAGACTATGAACATTTATGTGTACATAGCTACCTAATAGAAACCGTGTTTTCATGATATTTTTACATTTGAATATTTGTGACCGACTCTCTCTTAATAAATTCGTTTACTTTGAACCGGAATTGTGTCCCATGTACATGCTGAGTTTATGTTATGTTATTTATTACACAAATTGTTTTGGATTATTCGTTTACTTCTCTTCCACGCATTGTTTTATTTGAACCATTTGTTTGTTCGTGATTTCATCAATCTGAGACAAATGCGTTATTTTGCTTTCAAAAAAAAAAAATTCAATTGTTTACTTTGATAAACTCAAGGTTATTATTGGAAATTTTCTTTTTATAGACCTATGTGATTTTGATATTAAAATTTTGTTCACCATTTCACTTTATTATAAATTTACTTGTTCATAAGATGTAATTGTTTATTCATCTCAATGTTGCCGCTAGTTACGTTGAATATTATTCAGAGATTTACATTCGTTAAACTTTTTGATATTTTGATATATAACAGTTTCGTTTATCTAGTCTATTCTCGAACCCAATGCGTTATCAAATTCACATGTTCATATTTCGTTGGTTAAATGCTACGTTTACCTACCACGTTATTCTCGATCCCAGTATTTCAATTACATGTTACATTGGTTATAATTCTAAATGTTTCGTTCTTTAATTTCATTACCTCGTTTATTTCGTTTTCAACATAGTTCACTTGGTTTAGACACAATGATTCTATTTACTTGACTTAGTGTTTTAACGTTGTCCTTGGCCTGAATGGTCTAGCAATATGTTTTGTAATGTTTTTACCCTTTTAATTCATTATTTTTGATTTTCAATGTTCTATAATTTTATTTATTTATCTAAGGTCTATGTCTTAAAACCACACAATAGAGCAAGTTATATGAACCATCCGACGATAGAGGTAATTATGGGTCGACACGTAATTATCAAAGTCATCGCATGGAAAGTATAATAAGTCCGATTGTATGAAATAACTAAGAACTTGGAATGATTTTTGGAAAACGGGGCAAATACAATATGATAAGGGCATGGTGGATACGCCGCTGGTACATCCAATATATAAGTGTCCTTGCCATATTTTCTATTTGTGGTGTTCTTTTGGGTCATTCAAAAATCTACGTTATTTTATTTTAATTATGCATGTATAAAATTGCTAAAATTTCCAACAACTCCGTTTATTAGTTGTTCTCTTTTAATTTTTTTTTTATTTTTATTCTAATTTCGGGACGAAATTTCTAAAAGTTGTAAGTCCTGTAACATTCCTTACTTTTCAAACCTGAAAACTCGACCCATTTTAAATTTTCGGTTTTGTTTCTATTTAAGTTTATATATTTTTATAATATTATTAATTAATCTGAATTTTCATTAATGTATTTTATGTAATCATTTCTATGCAATTATACATTTCATCACCTTTGTAGTATTACATACTCATTTAAAACATTAATAATCAAGATCAAATATTTAAGTACATGTCCCATGCAATTTAATATAATTATTATTTAACTACAACTACTACTTTTATTTATTATTATTAATATTATTATTATTATTATTATTATTATCATCATCTTTTCATATGTTACTTAACTATAATATAAACTAATGAATGTTTTAATTCAATAAAATTTATTAAAATAGTTAAACCTTTTGAATACCCAATTAAACAATTTTTAATTTGTGTTTTAATTATGTTAAATATGATTAATTTTCATAATTTCCTTAAGACATAACAACTCTATATTTTCAATATAAAAGGAGGAAAAATCCTCCATTATTTTCACACCTCAATCCATTATTTTCTTAAGTTTAAGAGCACTAACAAGTAAGTTGTTACCATTTCAAGCATTTTATAGCTTTTGTTTTGATTTTATCTTGAATGTTTATACTTGTTCATAAGTTGTTCTTCATGATCATGTTACCTTTATCATAAAAATATTATATTTTGGTTTTAAGAATCATTATGATCATGGATATCCAAGATGAACACTTTGATTTTTCTAAATCTTGGATCAAGCCTGGTTATTTTGCAAGAACAAACATAAATAAATTTTTATCTAAATCTTATGATTCGTTGATCATCATAACTTATAAACTTTTTTTAAATAAGATTATTTATAAAAATTGTTTTTATTTAAAATATTTTACAATAGATATAACATACTTCGTATCTTTGAATTAATAATTGAGTAAATTAATTATTGTTTATTTTCTTTCAAAATAACTACTATTTATGAGAATTAATTAATTAATTATGTTACTTGGAAACAAATGTTTAATCATAAATTATTATTAATATTATTATTTAATCTTATATTAATAAGTTATAATTATTTGTCTACAAATCATTCTTCAACTAATAAACATCAAATGATTTATATAAACTTTATTCATTTTGTTAAACTCATTAAAATTCCCCAAGTCCCCATTTACCATAAGTTAATTAACTTTATAATTCCGGTTACTAGTCCTTGATTTTTTGTATCTTCGTTATTATTTATAGTTTCGTGAGATTCAATTGCTTCGTTTGTTAACTCGCTTTCGGTTATTTATTTCAAGTTGTCTCCAATATCAAAGGTGAGTTTCTCATACCCCCTTTTTACCATTTTTAACTATTTTGGGGGTAGCATATATATCCTATCAAAAAAATCAATTTATTTTATTTATTATTACAAACAACAATTCGCATCATGGACTTGTGTGTTTACTTGTTACTTGCTCAATTATTACGCGCATGGATTTCTTCGATAAGTATGATCATACGTCCCCCTTTGCACCCATGGACCATTTGTTTCTGGTGGAAAAGGGACTCCGATCTGAGTACGTTGTTGCACAATCACAACTGGAAAAGACCTTCATTTATTCTTTACACTCATGGACCATTGTTTCTAGTGTAAAGAACCCTTATGTGTTTTTCACAAGTTTTCATGGAATTGTATGGTTTTTATATATTATTTAAACTGTGTGAACTCACCAACTATTAAGTTAGTTGACATTATTTTATATATATGCTATAGATGCTTTCATTAGAGGATGAAATGAAGAGGATACTAGAAGTTAGTTTATCTAGATTATAAACAAGAAGATGTTTGTTTTGTTCCTTTACCCTTGTGTTTGTTCATTTGATAATATTGTCGCTTAATAGTGTCACATGTGTTTTGGGCAATCTGTACGTCACACCCAGGCGTTTCCGCTTTAGCCGGGTTCTTACATGAATGGTAGATGTTGTTATATGAGAACTCTTCCAGATGCAGATAATCATCCCAACTTCCTCCAAAGTCCAGAACACAAGCACGTAGCATATCCTCAATGGTTTGGATCGTCCTTTCAGACTGTCCATCTGTTTGAGGATGATACGCGGTACTGATGTTCAATATTGTTCCCATATCTTCATGGAACTTCTTCCAAAACCTCAAAGTAAAACGAGTATCTCTATCAGACACGATCGACAGTGGCACTCCGTTCTTACTCACAACCTCTTTAATGAACAAACTTGCTAACGTTTCTGACGAGATAGCCTCTCGTATAGGCAAATAGTGAGAACTTTTGGTCAAACGGTCCAATATCACCCAAATGGTATCATGATGCTTAGCTGTACGAGGTAGCTTAGTTATGAAATCCATGGTGATGTGTTCCCTTTTCCCTTCTGGTATCTCCAAAGGCTGCATCTTCCCATAAGGCTTCTGATGTTCAGCTTTGACTTGTAAACAAGTTAAGCACTTACTAATATAATCTACCACTTCATTCTTCATACCCGGCCACCACTAATCTATTTTCAAATCCTGGTACATCTTAGTAGTTCATGGGTGAATTAAATACCTTGACTTATGAGCTTCATCTAAGATTCGACCTCTAAGATTTCCATGGCGAGGAATCCACACACGGTCAAACCTAGTCTTAACACCATGCGTGTTCTCCATCAACTCGCTTGTTGGCTGAAAATCCTTTCTTTCTTCACTAGCCCTTCATCTACCAGCACCTCTGATTGCACTTTGATGATTTCTTCAAAAATACTTGAATTCATAATCAACTTGTATGACTTCACTGTAGCAATGACTACCTCATTCTTACGGCTTAGTGCATCGGCGACCACATTATCTTTACCAGGATAGTACTTAATGTCGCAGTCGTAATCCTTTATCAATTCTAACCACCTTCTCTGCCTC
Source organism: Bidens hawaiensis (assembly GCF_021521415.1). Lineage (NCBI taxonomy): Eukaryota > Viridiplantae > Streptophyta > Magnoliopsida > Asterales > Asteraceae > Bidens > Bidens hawaiensis. The sequence continues at coordinate 118,198 of NW_027495715.1, read as the reverse complement.
ATGTTCAATTCTTTCTGCTCAAAGAAGTACTTTAAACTTTTATGATCTGCATAGATAGTACACTTAGTACCGTACAGATAATATCTCCATATCTTGAGATCACGCACTACTGCTGCTAGTTCTAAATCATGCATCGAATAAGTACTCTCATGGACTTCCAACTGTCTAGACGCGTACGCTATCACATTTCCTCGTTGCATCAACACGCAACCCACGATGCGAATCATCAGTACAAACAACCAAATCCTGGTCACCATCGGGTAAAGCAAGGATTGGAGCTTGCGTGAGGCTCTTATTTAATTCCACAAAAGCTTCTTCCTGAAACTTACCCCAACTGAATACTACCGTCTTTCGGGTCATTCAAGTCAATGGTGTGGCTATCTTAGAGAAACCTTCGATGAATCTCCTATAATAGCCAGCTAAACCTATGAAGCTTCGTATATTAGTCGGATTTTGCGTAGTCTTCCAATTAGTTATCGCCTCAATCTTAGCTGGGTCCACGGTAGTCTCTTCAGGAGTAATCACATGACCTAGAAATTGCACTTATCGCAACCTGTAGGCTCCCAGCCGGTCTACACAGGAGTATCTCGTAACACGAGGGTGCGGAATCCCCACGTAATACGATACGAGCGTAAGATAGATAATACGTTGACCCGATAAACAAACACACGTTGCAATACTAATAAACACGATTGTATTACAACACTTCAACACGTGATATCGATAATCACTAACACACGTTTGGAAAAAAAAACTTCTTAAACCAAAGCCGAAGTTGAGGTTTATATAACCTCGACAACTTCGCCTAACATACTAGGCGAAGTTGTTATAACTTCGCTTGTCTCCAAGTTCGCCTACATCCCAGGCGAAGTTGTGTAAAACAATATTCAAAACCAAAACAAACAATCTAACACGATTACAGACACATACAAAACACGAGATACTGAACTACTGACATTATGCACCAACAGACTCCCCCTTGGCAGTAGCTTCATATCTCTATCTTCATTCTCGTGTCTAGTAATCCCAAAAATCTCGTGTCACCCGTCTTCAAGCATGAACTCCCTGTCTTACACAGACAGATACCACCCTCTGGTACTTCTTGGCCTCATCTTTCCACGCCGGAATATAGAATATCTTCTTATCGTTTAGTACCTGCAAATCAGCTTGAGACAAATTTACCAAGTGCATGGGATCATACACTCTCAGAATCTCCTGTTCGTCCTCATCTTCCATAACAGCTTCAGCGGTTTGACTATCAACGTACCACCACTTGAGATTCTTTAAAACATCCTTGGGCATTAACTTCATCGGCACTTCTTTCAAACACCGAATCGGCTTATATTTCATCACCATCCAAGGTTTGCCATCAGCTCGCATTCCCCTTTCCTTATCTTCAACTAACTTCCCTTTCTGCGGCTTTAACAACTCAAACTTCTTCTCTTTCACACTTTCTTTCCACACAATCTTCCCAATTATTCTGGCCATATTGTCATCACTCCTATTAATCAATCCCAATTTAGCCAAATCCTTCACCTCACACTCAGGAAAGGTATTGAGAGATCTCAACGTCCTCTTAAAGTACTGAATCCCATCAAAGCGTTTAATCACAAATAACTTTAACTGCTCATCATACAGCCAACAAATAATACCTCTCTTTGACTCAGCATACCCCTTGATATTGTAACTCTTTTTGAACATCGTTGGGACTGCTGGTTTCTTTGTCTTAACAAACCACTGGGCGTAGCCTTCTTTCCATCTCGGCTGTTCTTCCCACTCAGACTCATCAGACACGTCCATATCTTGACTCACATTCACCTTGTCAACATCTAGAATATCATGTTCTACACTATCATCCACAATCTCACATTCTTCTATCTCACTATCAATCACAATTTGTTCTCTTATCTTTTCAATCTCCTCAACAGTTAACACATCATCATCACCCAACCTTTCCTCATCATCAACAACCACGACATTCTCACCACCTGATCCACCTGATGTACCAGCTGACTCCCCCTGAGATGTGGAAGTCCCAAGAGTTTGTTCAGTTCTTGGCAACTCACCACCTGCACCTTTCGATGCATTGGGATCATCGTCTCTATCTTGTCTCTTCTTGGTTCTCAACTCGTCGCCCTTGCAGCTCGTCTCCCCCTGAGATGCTAAGAACTGTTTTAGAGCATCAAATAGTTTACCGTGTTCAACAAGGAGGGACGATTGGATCTGATTTTCTGCTACAAGGCGCTGGATAGCTTGAGTCTGGATTAGATTGATTCTTGACTGTTCAGTAACCACCCGTTTAAGAGCAGCTATCCTTTCAGAATCAGACAAGGTAGCATCAAAATCAAAACGCATGTGAGAAACGTCTTGAGCATAAGGTGGAGGTATTCCCAAACTGGCTGGAGTATCAGACGCAGGCTGAACAGTAACCGCGGGTGGTATTGTGACAGATAACCCCGCAGTGGCAACCAACGTTGACTCAACAAATCTTGCAACAATCTCCGATGGAGTAACAGTAGGAGGTGGAAAGGAAACTATCTCCGGAGCAGAAAACGGAAACGTGGTTGGTGGAATACCAAATGATGATGACGTTATTACCACGGGAACACTGGAGGTAATCGGTACGGTTACAGTCATAGAAGCAGGAACCATAGTCATACCAGATAACGAGGGTGGAGAGAAACGAACCACCCTTGAGCTTTCACCAGCTCCCGAACTTTCACCAGCTCTGACCTTCTTCGATCTTCGTATCAACTTGTCTAACTCCTCCTCATAGTCAGATTCACTGTCATCCGAGTCTCTCTTTCTCTCGCCATGTATTCTCTCTTGTTTGACCATAATCTGTTGTGCTTCAGCGATATCATCAGTGGGGGAGTCAGAGTCGGTTCTCTCAGAATCTGCAACAGACGTAGCTACCATCGAAACATTCACATCAGACGCCTCAGCTTCTGGGGCTCGAACCTCAGCAGCTGGATCAATTTGTTCCATGTCAAAGAACCCTTGGCCACCAAAGACTGCTTCAAGATCGACCTGTTCTTCCGGAGCTGCAACAGGATCAGCATGCAGTGCTTGCTGTACAGGTGGTTGAGGAACATCAGCCTGTTGCGGTGCCGGGTCACGAAATTCATCTCCTTGAGGAGCAATATAAGCAGGGTTCACCAAATAACCAAACAATGGAGTGTGCCGCGGACGAAGCTCTGGTTTGCTACGAGCACTTGACGACCTACATTGCGCAAAGATCCTCTTACATACACTCTCAACATAACGGATAGGACGTCGTTGAGGTAGCGTAGGGGCTACATGATTCAAAATCATCTGTAAAAATCTCGGGTACATCAAAAATCTTTCCCTGGCGACCGCGCGTCTCTGACGATCAATTTCATAAAACACCATCTGACTAAAGCTGTAGGGTTAGAAGTGGGTATAAGTTCGCCGAGTGTTTGATAGTTTGTAAAGAGTTTGACCAAGTTGACCCCTTATATAGGTTTGAAAATACTCAGGCGAAGTTAAGGTTAACTTCGCTTACCATTAACTTCGCCCCTACACCTTACCAGTAAGTTCGCCTAACTTAATTTACAAAACAGGACCTTATAAATTTGATCAAAATGCAACTGCCTTTTAAAATCCTCCGTTAAAGATTTAAACTTTACGATAAAAGAACCAGGTAACCAAGTTTTAAACCATAAAGCAAAATATGCAGTGAAAATTTTAGTAATTAAATAAACGGGATCAAATTTCAGTCTTGACGAGAACCTGCATGTTATAGAAAAGATCCGAACAAGAATCATACTAATTAAGTGGCTGTCACATAGATCCATGTTCAGCGGTATTATGACATAAAGAAACAGGTTGTAAGTAGGTTTAAAACTTAGTATGGTTTTTCATCGCTTCTGTGATACGGATTAGGTTCAGAGTAGCTCAAACTTTAGATGGACATCACATGAGAGATTGTGATGCCTCCTATCTATTCTCAAAGCATATTTGGCTTTCCCCAAGTCACCCCGAGTTGACCTCGACCCGCAGTGTCTGATTAAACAGTAAGTACATATCGATCTTTAGAGTCTTCTTCCCGTTCTCTTTCTTGCTTCTTGATTGATATTTGTAACAACATAAGCTTCAGAAGGCTTAACAACTTTTTTTTTAATAATAAAGATATTAATACAGCTTCAAATAATAGACGACTGCAAGTCCCGAATCTGGATCACTGCAGATACTTGACACACCATCTTCTCGGGAATCAGAACACTCACGGGCTCGTGTATGACTGGGTAATCACTTTTCTGCCTATCATTTGGAAAGATGTATATGGAGACATGCACAACTCAGAATGATTCTCCACATTAAATCGAGGAGATTTAGTTTGTATCACTTCTACTTTTACGCACCATAAAAAGCTACCATAACATACAATGGCTATTCTAGAGTCTTTTAGGCCTAATAACTTCACCAGTTAAGCACACAGAATTAGTTTTTCTATCACTTTCCATGGTTGGATCAATTTTCTTTTAACCATTGTATTGAAACTTACGAAGTTATAGACTTGAAAAATTATATAATCTCCCCGAAAAAAAAAATTTAAATTCTATCGCCCCGATCAAGTCAAAATCTTCAGGTAAACGGCTATCCTGAAGATCCAATGGATCAGCTAGACCAACCACATACGAGTATGTGTCCTTCTAACTAAGTATGAACGACTATTTTTTAGCGAAAGAATGAAAACCCATCTTAAACCGCCCCGGTCACTTTCAGTCATCTGGTTAATGGCTATCCTCATAATCTACTAGTAGAAGTAAGGACCAAACATATCCGAAGATGTGTCCTTCAAACTGAAGCAACCGACATAATTCTAAGTGATAGTGATTTTTTTTTATTTTTTTTAAATAAAAACGAAAAACAAGGTTACTCGGGATTGATCATCCCATTAAGCTCAACAAGATTTTGAAAACGGGATCGGTCAAACGCTTTAGTAAAAAGATCAGCGAAATTATCCAAAGAATCAACCTTTTCAAGTACAATTAATTCAACTCAAGAAAAACCCAACTACGCAATTTACGAGATACTCCTGTGTCAATATTGTTTGGAGTTTTCGTCCGAATGGTCAGGTGTACACGATTATTGTGAGACCGAAAGTGTTGTTTCGGCAACGAGTGAAACTTGGTATCTCTTAGTCTTACATGTGAACAAATACGGGTCAACTCTGGATATGGAGTTGAAGTTGTGAATGGGATATTGATTGAAACTGGATATTGACACATATTTGGGTGTTTTTGGGCAAAGAAATTGTTGTTGTTCGAGGTTGACCAACTGAAGAAAGTCAAATTTTGTTCGGGTTTTCGTCATTACTGGATTGCGGTCAGAGCATATTATTTATGTTATTTTCAAGGCTTTCGAGAATTGGATCCTGAAACGTGATGCTTATTTATTAAAATGAAAATATTGGAACAAGTTGGATTTAATCGGGAATTAAAGTGTTTATGTTCTTGATCGTTATCCCTGGTGATTGAAGATGCTTCGGAATAATTAATGGTCATGTGTGTTAGATTCTGTCAAGGTGGTTTTGTGATGAAATTGATCACTTGATGTTGAGTAGTTGAAGATTGAACCTTATCTTACTATACAATTCCGACGTGTTGGTGAAGTTGTGAAGGGAGCACAACTTCAGGTGTTGGTGAAGTTAGAAGAACTTCACGTGATTGGTTGAGATGATCAATTAGGAACGGGGATGCATGTCAAAGATCTCGATCGATATTGTCGGAGGAGCTTACACTGAAGGGGAGATCTGATATGGAAGACGCCGGGTGATTGGTAGATTTGTGGAGCTACAAGACAGTTTCAGACACGGCTGGTTGAAGACAGGATGGATGTTGCATGTATATGAGAAGTTCAAGTTTGAAGATCACAGTGCAATCGAGTCCTACAAGAAAAAGCAAACAGAAGATCATCAGTTAAGAGGGAGTCTGTTGGTGCATGTTTTGTAACAGATGATCTTTTGTGTTTGTTAGAATTGAGAGCAACGGTCAAAGGGGAGTCTGTTGGTGCATTTTGTGACCGTCGCTATGCAATTCTGACCAGCGGAGACGCCATAGGCGAAGTTAGAACAACTTCGCCCAAAAGTCAACTTCGCCTAAAAGTCAACTTCGCCCAAAAGTCAACTTCGCCCCTCATTAACTTCGCCTGGCTATAACTTCGCCCCTCATTAACTTCGTCTGGCTATAACTTCGCCAAAACCCTAAAATTTTAGCGACAACTTTGCCTGAACCCAATAACTTCGCCTACGGCGGCTGTTCGGCCAAAAACACATCAGAAACGTGCCAGAAACACCAAAACGCAGATCTCGAACCATAGCATAAGAGCCTAAGGCTCTGATACCACTTGTAAGTCCCCCCGGGGCGTCGCTGATCGATACGAGATCCGCACGAGGTCTAGGAGTGCGGAATCCTCCTAAACTAGTTAAATGGTGTAGAAGACGAAGAACACGATTACACATAAACAAACACACGAACAAACACACGGACGGGATAAACGAATATGCATATCCTTTATATAATAACCATAACACGTTACATACCGAACATAAACAAAAACACGGCCGACCCGAGGTGAGCTCTACCTCGGGCCGTCCCACACGAATCTACCTCTCTGTTTCTCTCTAGACAATTGAACTGAAACACAAAACACTCTGACTTTCTGGATTCAAAACCCTAAACAAGACGCACATATATATAGATAACCAACTTCGCGGGCTTGGGCTTGGGCCTGTAGGCGAAGTTGTTCTAACTTCGCCTATGGTGAAATTGTTCTAACTTCGCCTAAGGCGAAGTTGTTCTAACTTCTCCTATGGCGTCTCCGCTGGTCAGAATTGCATAGCGACGGTCACAAAACGCACCAACAAACATCAACCCAACAAAAGGCCCTAACTACCGACACTTCTACACCACAAAAACTATCAAACTCACCATCCTAATGCTTCAACGACAAACACACTCACGAATGCTTGAAACATATACAAACCAAAGTTTACCCAACTATGACTCAAAACCCTTCGACCCATGCTATGTCGAGTCACAAACCATATCGCCAAATCATTCCCATCCAACCATAGAGTTTGATATCAAAATAGTAACCCAAACACTCATTACCAAATACATGTATAAACCGAATCTCAACCCAAACTAGTCAAGATCAAATTATCCAACTTATCAACTTAACCCAAGCTCAAATAAGCAAAAACCTCACCTAATAGCCCAACCATTACTCATACAAATCATCCAAGCCTAAACCACTCAAACGACCTAAACTCAACAAACCTCATAAATTCAACTCAAGAAAAACCCAACTACGCAAGCCAACCGAAACATACTCACTCTTCACCAAATTTCCAAACCATTCACCACTCGAAGCCTAAAACCCCTCCCTATGCATGCAAGCTTCGTTTTTCCTTAAATTCTTTTTTATTTATATATATACAACTAGTGTATTTATAACAACCTCAGGTGTTCAAATAATCAATTTTAAATTTTAAACCCTAAATATATATATATATACACATATATATATGGTATTGTCATGACAACAAAATTCTATTATGAGGAGTTGTTTTTCAAAGGTTAATAAACGATTATATGTATGATTTCAAGGTTTTAAATACTGTCACCTAAGGTGATGAACCTCTTAATAACTTTATAAATACAAGGTTTCATTCTGAATGATGAATGCGGGATTTATTCAGTAATAAATTGCAACTTTCACCATATTGCATAAACTCAATGACCATGGCTTTTCAAATCTTTTGGGACGCGTTTATAAATATTTTATATTGTTACACGAATTTTTGTTCAATAACGATTTACGCAAACTATTACTTCTTATTATCGCAAGCATCATTTTATAAATATTTTTCATCACAACCGCTTTATGTATACAATACCCTTAACAAATTGGGCTTGCAAGATTTACTCTTGATAATGATCGAAACTACGTTAGCGACTCGACGACTTAACGAAACTAAGCAAATAAAAATTAAAATAAAAGAAAATCTACAAACTCTACACTTGAGCTTTCACTCAAGAATCCATGCTATGCTAATCACGTGGCGGACCGAGTGGAGCATCCTCCACCTCGGTAGAAATCCAATGCCCTCAAGGATACCGAATCACGATCCAACCATTCGTCAATCTTGGTCTTCTTCTTTCTAACTCCACGAACTTTCTCAAACATACGCTTACCACCACCTTTTTCTCCAACATACTTCACCATTTCCCAAGAGCTCGAAACTGCTCGCTCCTTCCTCACACTTAAACTTACAGAACGGGAATCGTCAAGACTAAGGCCCATGCCCGAAATAAATGATTCTATCGAGTAAACTGGGTGACATGGATCAATGAGACCATCTTGACCACTCGGATGTCTCATGGACTTAGCCAAATAGGTGGCACTATCATCACCGGCCCTAAGAGTTATCTTACTTTCAAAAACGTCAATAACTGCCCTAGCAGTACGTAAAAACGGACGACCTAAAATGATAGGAACTCTCTCGTCGGCCTCCATATCTAAAACAACGAAATATGTGGGGAAAACCAAATTATCTACCTTAACGAGAAAATTCTCTACGACACCCATCGGATACTTAACGGAATGATCAGCTAAATACAACGTCATACGAGTGGGGGTGAGCTCTCCTAGGTCTAGCTTTTCATACAAAGAATATGGCATAAGGTTTATACTAGCTCCTAGATTGGCTAATGCTTGACATGTCCTATCACTTCCGAAAAGGCATGGAATGGTAAAAACACCGGGGTCGGGTAATTTCTCTGGAACTTTATTGACTGCGGAACACTCTCCATTTAGCGGTACAGTCGACAGCTCCTCCAACTTATCCTTTCTTTTAAGAAGGTCTTTCAAAAATTTGGCGTACTTAGGCATATGCTGAAGGACTTCTACGAATGGAAGGTTGACATTCAATTGGCTAAATATATTAAGAAAATGCCCGTAATCTTTTGTATACTTTTGATTCTTTAGATGAGCGGGATACGGGACATAGGCTAGATCAATGGTGTGTTGTGGTGGCTGGGCTCCAACCGACTTCATATCGGTGTTTTTCTTAACTTGCGGCTCTTTGATTGGTGTTGTACTATGTGACTTACCTGGAGCTTCTACCTCTATCTCCTCATCTATCAACTCATCATCCCTATCTTCCCTAATTTCTCTACTAACTACCTCCGGACCAAAAACACTACCACTACGAGTGGAGATGGCGTTCAATTGAGCAGCCGGATTAGTTTGAGGAATACCCGAAAACTAACCTGGGGGCCTTTCTTCTAAACGACGAGCAATATCACCAACAGTTCTTTGAATATCGAGAATAGAGGATTGTTGATTCTTGAAGAGCAAGTCGTGTTCGGCCAACTTTTTCTGTGTAACTTGATCTCTCTCCAAGATTAGCTTCATCATCTCTTCCAAACGCCCAATTCCACCGTTCGAATCCTGCACATTATTTTGAACATTAGTACCATCGACATTATTATTATTGAAATACTGACCTTTTCCTTGATTATAAGAGTTTTGAAATCCGAGTGGTGCACCCGACGGAAGCCAATTAGCATTATTCGGATTCGGGTTCTTAGAGGTGTTCCAACTCTGATTATTGTTGTTGTAATTGTTGGGAAACCTATTCTGACCAGCAACAAAGTCGACCTGTTGATTCATCACCGGGCACTCCAACGTACCATGTCCACCCCTACAAAACTCACACATGTCCACCTTGGCCTTCAGATCCTTAACCTCTCTAGTCAGGATTCCAAAGCAGCAGCCACACTAGTATCCAGATTAACCTGGCGTACACCTTGAGCGGATAAGGATGTACTGCTAACGGGAGTGAAATTCCCGCGATGTGGCTCTTTGGCAAGGTCCGATTGAGCAGCTCTCAACATCTCGTTACATTTGGCGACATTCTTACTAGCTAGTAGACTTCCTCCAGCGGCCGTGTCGAACCGAACTTGGGTTTCGTAGTTCAACCCATTGTAAACTTTTTCCGCGAGAGCACATGGTGTGAGACCATTCTGTGAGCATCAAGACAGCAAGCTCTGAAAACGCTCCCAAGCATGACAATATTGCTCCCCCGGTTCCATGTGAAACGAGTGAATCTGATCGCGAAGAATAGCCGCTTTAGCCGGTGGGAAGTATCTCTTGATAAATGCAGAACGTAGTGTTTCACAAGTGGTGAACGTGCCTGGTGGATGCATGTCAAGCCAAGTAGTTGCTTTACCTGCATGTGAAAACGGAAACAGATGTAAGAAAATAGCATCTTCGGTAGCACCTTGTAAATTAAAAGTTTTAAGAACGCGGTAAAGTCGGTTAAAGTGAGCCGGTGCATCCTCGTCATCACGCCCCGTGAACTGATTAGTTTGAACGATGTTGTTCATGACGTATGACGGAATCTGCCATGAGTTGGGATTGTTGATTGTGGGAATGACGATGCATGACTGGTTTCCGGTTAAGCCATCAAAGGCTTGAGCAGCAATTGTTCTGTCTTCGGCCATTTGATCTTGACTTCTTGGACTTTCCGGCGGTGAACTGGGTGGAGATGATTTTTGTGACGAACTAGCTTCTGACGGTGGTCCTTGCGAACGAAGATGTGGAATAAACCTGAAAACGCAAAAGACCAAGTGAGTAGACTCGAAAACTTAAAAATAAATAAAAATAAACTTCAACTTAAATTAGACTCCTACGACTTAAACAAAAATAAACAAATAGCACGAATGTAGAAAATAAGTCCAATTAATAATAACGCAATCTCCAAGAGTCCCCGGCAACGGCGCCAAAAACTTGATGTGCTAGAAACAGTCAATTAAATATTAACTAAACTAAAAAATTAATAAAAACTAGACTTAAGACTCAACTACACAAAACACCGGCAAGTGAACCGATCTATTGTACTAAAGCTAAGTAAGTCCGGAATATCGAACCCACAAGACTCTATAAATTACGTTAATTAACTAATTAGACTCGAATTACGACACGACTATTTATTATTAATGTTTAAAGGGGGGTTTTTAAACTAAGATTAAACTAAGAAAGCAAATAAACAAGTAAACCAGAAATAAGCAATTAAACACAAGATCGAAACCAATCAGAGAAGGGATCTGCCTAGGTAAGAATCCCATGCATCAACAATCATCAAGCAATGGACAAATAATCATGATTATGGAAACTGATTTCTAAACATATTCATCTAACAAACCCTAAGGACCCTTGACCGAATCAAATGAAATCCTAAAGAACAATTATTAGATTATTAAGCAATCAGTATTATTGATTTCCTCACGGTTATCAAATAGGGTTAATTAATAGTATCTAAAGCAATCAATCTCACGAAACACTAAACCCTAGATAACTTGATAAGCTAACATGACATCATGAAGATGGATCAACACAGAAAGCAAGAATATTGTCACTATCTATCCTAGCATGCAATTGACCAAGACACATGAATAACTCCTCACCTTACAGCTATTGGAATTTAACAGAACATTCAAAACCCTAACCAACTATCAACTAGCTTCTATGATCTAATGGGCCCATTCAATCACAATAATCAAAACACCAAGTAATGAATAAACATAAACCCTAAATCTAAATAACACAATCAAAAGATTAAAGATCTATGTGAGGCTATAATTAACAATCAATCAAGATAATAAACACTCATATGCATCATGAAAGCAAAATCAAGTCTTTACTATAAATATAACGAAACCATAATCAAACAATCGTCCAAAGCAAGAATCATGCATCAAACATGTTCATCAAACCTAGGTAGACATAAAGTCTAGCCTAAAATCATTACTGAAAACAATCCTAAACAAGTCTTAAAAACAAAGAGAAACATCACGAAAGATAATGAACAAGAATAAAGATAAAGAACGAGAGAACCCGTCTTAATCGATCCTTGAACAATTGTATGAAAGCTCTATGATCTCCTCTCTTCCTATCCTCAAAAAACAACTTGAAAACCTTGGAAACCCTCTCTAAATCGGCTGCAATCAGTCTCCCCATCGGCTAAGGTATAAAGATGTTTATATATCGAGAAATCGGGCTTGAACTTGCAAAAACGGGCTGACCAGAGAAGCTAGGCGCCGCGTGGCCCCTCCTTGGGCATGCCTTCGTGCGGCGCGGCGCTCTCTTGGAGGGTTCCACGAATTTTTGTTGTTAATTCTTGTTATTTGTTGCCAAATCTTGATATTATTCTTCCTTGAACTCCAGGTAATGCTTAGAACCTTCTAGACCTTGCTTCCTTTGCTTCTCCAGGCCACCACATACATGAAAACATAACAAAACATTAGTGAAGTAATCATGTAATCATTAAAGAGCAAAACGAACTTAAACTTCGCATGAAATGATAGAAAGAATTAAGTTTAACATGCAAGACACCAAAAGATATAAAACACGTAAACATATAATAAACTTGACTCAAAACTTAAATTAAAGAAAGAAAAACGAAACACGAATCAAACCGAACTCAAAACATTAAAAAAACACAACTTTACACGGGATACGAGATGTATAAATAGACGTATATCAATACGCTACGCGATTTACATATTTCGACATTAATTCGAGTCTCACAATTTTTGCGATTTTCTTCTCATTTAATTTGATGTTTCGATGACAATATTACGTGCATGAGATTTTCATTTTGTGCCTTGTTTATTCATGACCAAATCCAAACTATTCAATAACAATCTCGTTTATCTTTTAAACGATATTTTCATAACCATGTTATTTATATTTGAGCATTTATGTAAGCACGATTCTATACATTTCTCTATATCATTTCATCTAATCTATTAACGGCATATGTGTGGCTGTCTACAAGTTTTGGCGCTAGGAGAAACCGTTATTATAATGACGATTATATAAATGGTTTCACAATAGTGGTTGTATTCATGTTTTATCGCATTTCATCGATTGTTTTGGTTGTTAATCAAATACTACTTTATTTATGTTGATGCACGTATGCGTCACCCCAAAGAAACTCACCTCATTCTCATGTTATCACATTTCATGTAATCATATCCTCAATTACTTATAACCTCAAGTTTGTTCACGTGTGAAACTCATCGTACGACGTTATTACAAGTGCTATAATCGTTTATCCCAACCTTATGTGATCATTTGTTGGACTTTTCATTTCTATTTATCGGGTTTCATCTTATCAATTTTATTTAGTACCTCGATTTATAGACTTTGACAATTATCTTGATAACTTTTGACTTCGAATCTTATTTCATATTATTTACCCTAATTTTTTTTTATTTTATCGTCTTTACTTTTATTTTCACCTTGGTTATACTTTAAGATTTTAATTGTTTCATGTATGTATCTCATTTTCCTACTTATTAAAAAGTCAATCCGAAAAATTTTCAACCGCTAGTACTGTTTTACCAATATTGGTAAAAAAAATAAAATTCAACAAATTTATTTACACATTTAATAGTTAAAGATTTCAAAATAAATATGCCTCTTAAACCACACAATGGACGAACCATGTGGACCATACGACGATCTAAATAATTTTGGGTGCACACTTAATTATCGAAATCCCCTTATGGAAGCCATAATAAGTACACTTGGGTGCGATAACTCTGACCCGAGGATGATGGCAGAAGAACGATGGAAATGCGAATCGTGATAAAGGCATGGTGGATGCGCCGCTGGTACATCCTATATATAAGTGCCTTTATTATGTTTCTCATTTGTAGCGTTGTTCGAGTCATGCAAGGATTTGACGTTATTCTTTTGCAAAAAAACAAAAATCCATGAAATTATCTTACTAAAGACGATATTCGTTAATAATTACTTTTCTTTGATTTTAATTTAATTTCGGGACGAAATTTTCAAAAAGTTGGGGATACTATGACATCCGTCAAATTTGAGTCTTGAGTTGTATTCGTTTTTGTAAACTTTTATTATGTAAACCCGACTCAATCATTTTTAGAACCTAAATTAATTATTATATAATATTATATAGACCTCGATCATCATTAATCGATGTTTGTCATATTATAGAGTCGTTAAGAAAACATAAAGGGTCCAAACCGATTTTTCGTAAAGTTGTTATGAGTTTTAAGAACCTTTAAACTCAATTTAAACTTGTTTGAAACTTGAGGGGTTATTTTTGAAAATATATATAATACATATATATAACAAAAAACCCTAAACGTAACTCATAAACTCAGCCGCACACCCCTTCCCCCTTGAGCCGTTTTCCGGTGACGGCGGGCGGTCCAGCAAGCCCCGAACTCCGGTCGTCTTCCCTTCCTCGTTTTTCCGGCCACCACCCTCACCGCCAAACACCTCCCTCCCTTGGTCCGGCGAGCCCGAGCACCACCCACCTCCCCCGTTGACTGACGCACCACCACCACTAACCCAACCTCTTCCTCGTTTCCCCGGTAACCCCATCACAGTCGACCGCCCCCCTGTTCCGACAACCTTCCGCCGCCGCCGTCACCCATGCGCTGCCTCCGCTGCTGATGTCGGAGCACCGCTGTGGCTCCCGGTGTTCCGTCACCTCTCCTTCCCTCTCGGCTCTCTCCCTCTCGCTCTCCCATTCTTTTTATCTCTCTCTCTCTCCCTCTCTTTCTCTCCGATTCGTTTTACCGGCACGTCTCCGGCAACCTTTCTCCGACGACTCGTGGACATAATAGGTAAACTAGTTTCGGATTTCGGTTCGTTTTGTTGTCATAATCGAGTTCGCGGTCTTAAATTGCTATCTGAACCAGATTTAGTTTGTTCGATTTGAGTTTTAGTTTGATTGAAATGATTTGGGGGAAAATGGTTTTGTCGGCAAACTTAAACAAATCAGGTTTGGTTAGTTAAGACGGAATACACCCGGGTTACTAAACACTTAAAATCGGTCTTGGATTTATGTATAAAATATAAATATATATAAATGTTATATTATTATTTTAGATTTAATTCATTATTACAATTATATATTATATCATTATCATTATTATTATCATTAGATATATATATATATACACACATATAATAGACATATTTTTTTAAGTTATTATTATTATTATTATTATTATTATTATTATTATTATCATTACTATTATAAATATTAAATTGGTTATTATTATTATTATTAAAGAACATACTATTAGTACTCATCAAAATCATATTTTTATCATTTATTATTAGCAAATAATATAACTATATTTATTTTGTGAACTCATTTAGAAATCGAACCAACATCGGGTATAGTATCATTAAATATTATTTATTATTATTATTATTTTATCAACAACATTTTAATTAATACTAAGATCTTTATTCTTTAACTATTATTATTAGTATTATACTATATTAGTATTAATAATAATAATTATTGATATTATTATTATCATCATTATCTTACATATCTATATATATATATATAAATATATATATAAACACGTATATATATAACATATCTTTTTAGAACTACTATTATCATTACTATCTTTATTATTAATAATATCATTATAAGCTTTATCATCAATTCATTGTTATGAAAACTGAACTCTTGATTTAAAACCTGTCTTGTTTCTATTTAATATTGGTTTAGTTAAAAGTCCCAATAAAATAATATTATTTTTATTCAAATTATAATTATGTACGATTCCCTAATCATTAACAAATTAACCGGTAATTCGATTTACAACCGAACCTCCTCGTTCAATGTTTTCAAAGTTTCATTATGGTTTCAAGTTCATTAATATATATTATATTATTTATTTTAGCTAAGGTATTTATCGTTTCAAGTCGGATCTGTTCGTTTACCGCTCGAGCTTCATTTATTTATCTATTTATTTCTCGGTTCATCAATCGAGGAGAGTACTTTCATACCCCTTTTTTCATCTTTCATTTTGGGGTGACATTTCATACTTATCAATCTAAATGCTTTATTTACTTGAATCTTAAAACCACAAACGTGATTGTATACTTTACTTGAATAATTTCTCGATTTGGTGTTCTATGCTTATTTGTCTATGTGTTTATCGCTTTTGGATGGTGGAACTAACAATCCTAGACCATTTGGAAATGGCAAGGTGTCGTTAACGTAATGCAATTAACGATAACTATAAAAATCCTAGACCATTTGGCAATGGCAAGGTGTCGTTAACGTAATGCAATTAACGATAACTATAAAAATCCTAGACTATTTGGCATCCCCTTATAGCTAGGTGTCGCTAACTTGTTTAGCGATAACTATTTTATCTAAGTTGTTGCTTTTATTTATTGTTTTGTATACAAGTTTTGTGGCTTTTTATTACTATATACTTATATGCTCAAACTTATGAATTGTTCACCAATCTTTGTGTTGACAAACTTTATTTTATGAAATGTTACAGGTTTGACTTTTGTTGACTTGAGGACTTGACGACAACGTTACCAAGACTATTAGGATATTAGTAAAATGAACAATATAATTGCTACTTGTATTCAACTTGTTTGTGTGGACGAGATGTGTTGTTTATTGATATGTTGAAATAAAATGAGTTAATTAAATATTGTCACTTTAAATAGTGTATTGTGTATTTGTCCAATTACGTTGCACCCCGGCATGTTCCGCCGCCTTTGGTCGGGGTATGACAACATGCTCTTCAGGATCAGTGGTCCCGTCATACACTTTCATGTTGGGGGTTTGAAAGTGTTTAGGGATCTCCACGTCACAGATTGGTGGACGAAATCTGGAAATTTGTGGCTTCCCTCCGGTATCTCAGGGATTGGACGGATCACCCCCGGTACACTGGATATCATATCCTTAAGTTTCTGCAGTTCCTTAGCCATAGCTTGGTTGATACCTGCATCCTGCATGGAACCAGGGTTAGCATTTAAGGATATAGGATCATGTGAGTTACCTCTTTGTTGTGTAAAGGTCGGCATTCCAGAGGAGTGGCTGAGGTAAGAAACGTCTGCTACATGAGTTGGTCCACCAGAAGCTATGGTCTGCATAGGGATTATATCTCCTTCATGGACCTCAGAGGATCGTTGATGTTGAATCCCTGAGGATCCTTGATCCTAGAAGAAGGATCCTTGATTGGGGATAAAGGATCCCAGTGATTGAGAGTTGAAGGATCCTTGAGGATATGATCCATAGGATCCTGGTTGAAGGATCAATGATCCTTGCTGAAAGGTTGAGGATCCTTGAGCTAACTGACCCATGGACCCCGGTTGAAGAATGGATGATCCTTGTTGAAAAGTTGAGGATCCTTGAGCTAGCTGACCCATGGACCCTGGTTGAAGGATGGATGATCCTTGCTGAAAAGTTGAGGAACCTTGAGCTAGCTGACCCATGGACCCTGGTTGAAGGATGGATGATCCTTACGCATGTTGGGCCAAGGATCCTGGAGTAGTGAAATCCAGCATCCTAGGCACTAGAGGAGTCTGATCTTCTGCCGGCCTCTTAGTCCTCTTGAGGTCTTCTATCTCCTGAAGGATCCTCTAGTTAGTCTTGTTTTGATGCTCCATGTATGCTTTGACCTGCGAAAACATATTAGAAACATCATTGTTAGTATTAACTATCGAAGTAGCAGCAGCAGTTTTCGAGCTCTAGAAGACTGGTAGTTGTGTCTTGCTTCCAGTAGCAGCAGCCCTTGTTGTTCCCGTGATTGGAGGAGGCATCGGTGGCAAAGTTCTTGAGGAGAAAGGAACCGAAGAAGGCATGGTTGATGAAGCAAGGGTTGATTGAGAGGCCATTTATGGTGATATGGGTATGAAAGGTTGATTAATAGGAAATTATCTGGATTATAGCACCAATTGCCCCACGGTGGGCGCCAAATTGTTTTGGACAAAAATCTGCTAGGGATAATGTATCCAAATCTGTTATATGAGGTTTAGTGCTAAAATGATAACAACGAATATATGAACGAATTGGAGATGAACACCGTGATTTGTTGCGAGGAAAAACCCCTTGATCTTGATTAGATCAAAGGAAAAAAACCCCAGGTGATGACAAATCATCTATCACCACTTTATTAATCAAAAATAAGGTTACAAGTATGGAAGTTATGATCAGCGAATACAAAAAATACTGTGTGTGTGTGTGTATTACAGAGAAAGTCGTGTTTTTGCTGCTGTGTTATGTTTAAGATATGTGTACTAAACCCTAGCTGATCAATAGCCTCATTATATACAAAAAAGAGACTTACAAAAAGTCCTATTTTCATGGCACTACTCCCACTAGCTTAGTCTTCACTATTGATCACGTGCTGAAGGTGCCTTGTAGCGAAATATTAGGTAGACCACGTCTTATAGCCGTTATACCTACCAAATATTTACCTACACATGAGAAACAATCGTTAATAATACCAATTACTGAGGATCATTGATCCTGACAGGATCTGGAACACATGCTAAGGATAACAATTTTTTTTTTTTTGAATTTTTTTACACATGTGTAATACGTAAATTTAAGTAATGTACAAAAAATTACATTATTTTTTTACACACCGAATCGACTTATTACACATGTGTAACTAATATTTAAACTTGTGTAATCATCAAAAATACTTATTCTCTCTCCTGATTCATTTTTTAATTATATTTTAATCTCAGCCACATATTTCAAATCATTTATTTAAATATATGGTCCAAAATTGAGTTCTCAAAGTTCTTACAACTCATTAAGTTCTCAAAATATCCTTCCCCAATATATATATGTATATATATTGTTAGGGCAAGAATTTTATGCTGAGAATCCTTAATCCTTAACTGTCTTATGGATAGATTATCCTCAAGATGTGTATCAGGTTATGAAGGATCAACGATCCTCGGTATTATTTGTTTACTAATGATTGCGTTTAGTATGGTGATGTGTTAGACAGGTATAACAACTTTAAGATCCAGTCTGCTATATATTCCTCTACAAGACACCTGCAACACATGGTTGAGACTGAAGACTAAGCCAGTGGAAGAAGTAGCAGAATGACAGGACCAATTACTAATTACTAAGTACTAATTACAAGATGTGTTATTCTTGAAGACGTACTTGGATCAATTATCCTCATGAAGTATTCTCTACCTGAAATATGGATCCAGGATCCTTATCCAACATAGCTATTAATGGACGATTTCGTATGAAGACTGATGTATAAATAACAGCAACGGCTCCTAGACCTAGTCTACTACTTATTTCCTCATTAAACGTCTGTTAGCATGTGGTCAAAGAGCACGATGGAAGAGAGTGGAAGATTAGCGAGTTTATAGGACATAGTTGTTAGTTAGTTAGTTAGAGGTATTTTTTCTTTATATACCGAGTTGTGATCAACATTAGACACACACATTTACACGTATTCTAGTTGTTAAGTTATCTGTAATCACATATAGCATTCGTTGATCAACAACTCCAACTCTTGTAACCCTTTTTGTCATTAATAAAGTCGACGGTGATAGTTTTCACCGTCCGGGGGTTTTTTGTGCCGGAGATTATCATAATCACGTACCAATCCGACCAAAGATTACGTTGTTAATCTTTGGACCGAAGCAATTCGACCAAAGATTACTTTGTTAATTTTTGACCGAAGTAAGATTATCATAATCAAGGGTTTTTTCCCTCGTAATCACATCGCTGTGTTCACCAAGATTTCATATATACATTCACTGTTATCGTGTTAGCACTATACCTCACTTTCACGAATTTGGATACATTATCCTTAGTAGATTTTTATCCAAAACAATTTGGCGCCCACCGTGGGGCAATTGGTGCTATAATCCGTATTATTCCTATCTTTTTCAACCTTTTCATACCCATATTACTGTCAATGGCCTCTTAATCAACCTCTGCTTCATCGACCATGCCATCTACGGTTTCTCTCTCATCAAGGACTTTGCCGCTGATGCCTCCGTCAATCACGGGAGCACCATGGCCTGCTGCTGCTGGAAGCAAAACACAGCTGCCAGTCTTCCAAAGCTCGAGAACCACTGCTGCCACCCCCGGTGGTTAGTACTAACAATGATGTTTGATCTATGTTTTCGCAGGTTAAAGCATACATGGAGCAACAGAACAAGACCAACCAGAGGATCCTTCGTGAGATAGAAGATCTCAATAAGACTAAGAGGCCAGCGGAGGATCACACTCCCCTGATACCCAGCATACTAGATTTCACCAGTCCAGGATCCATGGCTCAGTTTACTCAATGATCATCTATCCTTCAACAAGGATCCATGGGTCAACAGACTCAAGGATCTTCACTATTTCAGCCAGGATCATCTATCCTTCAACAAGGATCTACGGGTCAACAAACTCAAGGATCCTCATACTTTCAGCAAGGATCATCTATCCTTCAACCAGGGTCCATGGGTCAACTGGCTCAAGGATCCTCAACTTTCCCACAAGGATCATCCATACTTCAACCAGGATCCTCTAGGTTGTATCACCAGGGATCCTATAATTCCCAACCCCAAGGATCCTTCTTTCAGAATCAAGGATCCTCAGGAATTCAGCATCAGCGATCCTCCGAAGTTCATGAAGGAGATATAATCCCCATTCAAACCATAGCTTCTGGAGGACCAATTCCTATTTCAGACTCCTCTTATCCCAGCTACTCATCTGGGATGCCTACCTTCACCCAACAAATAGGTAACCCATATGA
Organism: Bidens hawaiensis; assembly: GCF_021521415.1. Lineage (NCBI taxonomy): Eukaryota > Viridiplantae > Streptophyta > Magnoliopsida > Asterales > Asteraceae > Bidens > Bidens hawaiensis. Next base: position 97,556 of record NW_027495715.1, on the reverse strand, counting down.
TCCTATATCCTTTAATGCTAACAGTGGTCCCGTGGAGGATGTAGGTATTAACCAAGCTATGGCCAAGGAGCTACAGAAGCTCAAGGATATGATATCCGGTGTTCCCGGTGTGATACGACCAATCCCCGAGATACCTGAGGGAAGTCACAAGTTATCCAGATTTGCTCCACCTATCTGTGATGCTGAAATCCCGAAGCGGTTCCAGACCCCCAACATGAAGACTTATGATGGGACCACCGATCTTGAAGAGCACGTTGCACAATATTGGGAGCGTATGGAGATTAACCCTATCCCGGAGAGACTCAAGGAAGCTTGCTTGTGCAAAGGCTTCGGATCCACACTCACAGGATCCACCTTAAAATGGCTGCTAAGTCTTCCTCCCTTTTCAGTTACTTCTTTTTCACATTTAGTTAACTTGTTCAACAGCCAATTTTCTTGTAGTAGGAAATTTGAGAAGTTAACCAGTGATTTATACCGATTTGTCCAACCTAGTGATGAATCCCTTAGGGATTTTGTTACGAGGTTCGGCAAGGAAGCTCTGGAAATTCCTAATCTTGACATGGCTACTGCTGTTGAGGCCTTCAAGATGGGACTCCAGAGGGGCTCCCCCTTTTATGATGATCTTGTGATGACTCATTGCAGGTCTCTAGATGAAGTAAGAAACAGGGCACTCCGGTTCATACGATTGGAAGACGACAAGAGGATCCAGGATCGTCTGGGGGCTCAGACAAAATAAGAATCCCCTGACAAGAATAAAGGATCCTCATACAGGAACAACAGCTCGAAGCTGTACACCAAATTCAACAATTAAAACGTACGAGCAGCCGAAGAAGGAGATGATGATAAAGATTATCCCTGCATCTCCGAGTATTTTTTTCTCCGTAGATACCCATGGCTTAATTCGTGCCATGAAGGATCTAGGGGAAAAAGCAAGGTGGCCCCGAAAGAATGAGAAGATGACCACCTTCAAAGACAAGTCCAAGTGGTGTGCCTTCCACGAAGAATTTGGCCACATGACAAATGAGTGCATCGGCTTGAGAAGGGAAATTGGATACCTCCTGAGCAAGGGTTACTTTAAAGAACTCTTGGGAAGGAAAAAATCCAAGATCCAGGATCCTGAAGATCTTCCACAAAAAGCAACGCCACCACCACCAGATGCTCATGTGATCAACTTTGTCTTCAGAGACTACGAAATGTTTCAAGATTCGTGTGCTATAGAAGAAAGGCCCGCATAAGAATTCGAGTTGGACGACGAAATAAGACCGCTTATCTTCACTACTCGAGTGACTGATCAGAGAATCTTCTTCGACTCGAGGATCCAGGATCCTCACAAGGATGAGTTGGATGTGCGAATGGTCAATTTCATCTCCGGAGGTTCAGACATATGTGGAACTTCCTTCTCCGCAGCAAAAAGGCTCGCTAAAGAGATCAAGTTGGATAATGGGGACCGACCAATAGTACCCACCACTTTGACGACAGACAAAAGGATCTTCTTTGATGAAGAAGACAAACTAAACATCTAGGATCCTCACCATGACCGTTTGATTATTACTTTATTTATCGCTAACCATTATGTATGCAGGATCCTAGTTGACGGTGGGAGCTCGGTCAACATCATCCAACATGATGTCCTTAAGAAGATGAACATTCCAGATTCCGAGATCGTCCCTAAAACATCAGTGCTAGTCGGTTTCAGTGGAGAAAACAAGAAGACATTGGGGGACATCAACCATCCAATTTATATTGAAGGGTTAAATTCATATCAAAAATTTTGTGTTATTGATACCCTTTCTTGTTGCAATGTAATTCTAGGCAGGCCCTGGCTACATGGAATGAAGGCGGTGGCCTCAACTTATCACCAATGCATCAAACTACCTACTCCGTGGGGAGTTGTGAGGATAGACGGTGACCAGGTGGAGGCAAAGAATTATTATTCCTCATCAATGAAGCCAACAGCCAAGCAAACTATAGCATAGCAACCACAGCAACATCCTAGGGACGTGCTGGAAGCTCGGGAGAAAGACTTAAAGGAAGTATCCTTGGACCCCGAGGATCCAGATGTAAAGGTGTTCCTAGGATCCAATATCCCCGATGAGATTGAGGAGGATATGATTACCTTCTTAAAACGAAGAAAATCCACGTTTGCCTTCAAACATTCAGATATGACAGGTATTTCAAAGGATGTAATCAATCATAAGCTTGGCCTTGATTTATCTGTTAAACCCATCCATCAGAAGTGAAGGAAATTCGCTCCTGAGAGGAACAAGATCATACAAGAAAAAGTTGAAAAACTTCTTAAGGCAGGTATGACCAGAGAGGTTCAATATCCTCAATGGTTGGCTAATGTGGTTGTAGTTTCAAAAAAGAATGGAAAGTGGAGGGTATGCGTTGATTTTACAGATTTAAACAAGGCATGTCCCAAGGATCCTTTCCCGTTACCACATATAGACTCCATGGTGGATGCAACAGCGGGACATGAAATGCTTACCTTCATGGATGCTTCTTCTGGATTTCAACAAATTCAGATGAAACCATCTGATCAAGAGGATACCGCATTCATGACTCCTACCGGCATATATTGTTATATTGCTATGCCATTTGGACTAAGAAATGCAGGGGCAACATATCAAAGACTGGTCAACATGATGTTCAAGGATCAGTTGGGCAAAACCATGGAAGTCTATATAGACGACATGGTGGTGAAGTCAAAGAAGGCTGAGGATCACCTCAGGGATCTTGAAGAAGCTTTCAATATCCTTGAACAGTATAACATGAAACTGAATCTGTCAAAATGCCACTTCGGTGTTAAGGCTGGAAAGTTTCTAGGATACATGGTGACTAAAAGAGGAATTGAAGCAAGCCCAGAACAGATTGAAGCCATCATTAACCTGAAGTCACCTACAAATGCCAAAGATATCCAAAGGCTTACGGGAAGAATAGCCGTTCTCAATAGGTTCATCTCAAGATCCTCTGAGAAATGCAAAAACTTCTACGACATTCTTAGAAAAAATAAGAAATTTGAATGGACGGAAAAGCATGAGGCTACACTCAAAGACTTGAAGGATTACTTATCCTCAGATCCAGCTCTGATGAAACCTGTGGATGGAGAATCCTTATATCTATATCTAGTAGTTTCAGGTAATGCAGTAAGTGTCGTCCTCGTCAAGAATCATGAAGGTGAACAACACCCAGTGTACTATGTAAGTAAGAGTCTTTTAAACGCAGAAGCCAGGTACTCTCATTTAGAAAAGTTAATCCTTTCTTTAATTATAGCTTCTACTAAATTAAGACATTATTTTGAAATTCATACTATTATTTTGAGAACTAATTATCCTGCTAAGAATGTTCTTAGAAAGCCAGAGTTGTCAGGTAGAATGGCTAAGTGGGCTGTAAAGCTGAGTGCATACGATATTCAGTATGAGCCTAGAACAACTATCAAATCACAGGCACTAGCAAACTTTGTGGCTGATTTCAGCAGTGACATGCAAAAGGAAGCTGATTTAGAAGTACAGCAACTAGAAGAAACAAAGGATCCTTGGATCCTCTTCACAGATGGAGCATCCAATGTAAGAGGAACAGGATTGGGCATACTACTGAAATCGCCACAGGGGGACATAATACTCCAGTCCATTGCATGTGCGTTTCAAGCTACCAACAACGAGGCAGAGTATGAAGCACTTATCGCAGGTTTACTCTTAGCCAAAAGCATGAGGATCAGGTATCTTCAAGTTTATATGGATTCTTTACTTATAACTAACCACTTTAACGGCTCTTATACCGTAAAAGGTGAGAATATGATCAAATATTTAGAAATTGTGAAGGAATTAGCAGAATCCTTCGAATTGTTTAGTATAGTACAGGTACCAAGAGAAGAAAATGCTGGGGCAGATGCCTTAGCAAATTTAGCCTCATCCTTGAAAATTCCAGAAGATGCGAAGATCCCAATTATCCACATACTCTCGCCAGCAATAGGAGAGCAAGAAGTTGGGGAAATAACAAATGACAAACAGATTGTACTTTGGGATCCATCATCCTCAGATAGCCAAAGATCCTGGATCCTCCCAATCAAGAAGTACATTCAGACTGGAGAGATTCCAGCTACGGAGAATCCTAAATCCTTCAAGCTCAAGGTATCACAATATATTTTATTAGATGAAATGCTATACAGAAAATCTCTTGCAAGTCAATACTTGAGGTGCATCGAGGATCCTAAAATCCAGGAGGTACTTAAAGATTTTCACGAAGGAGATTGCGGCAACCACACAGGGGGAAGAGCATTATTCTCCAGGATACTTAGGACTGGATACTTCTGGCCGACAACGAAGAAGGATGCTATAGAGTATTCGTAGAAGTGTGATGCCTACCAAAGGCATGAAAATATCCTTCATCAACCAGCAGAACCAATGTATCCTATATCCTCTTCATGGCCTTTCATGAAATGGGGAATGGACATTGTTGGTAAACTACCAAAGGCACCAGGTGGAAAGGTCTTTATGCTTGCCATGACGGACTACTTCTCTAAATGGATCGAAGCAGAAGCGTTCGTACAAGTCCGAGAAAGGGAAGTTATATCTTTTATTAAAAGGAATATTATCACTAGATTTGGTATTCCTTCTGAGATTATATGTGATAACGGTTCACAATTTATTGGTAAAAGAACAACTAACTTTTGTGACAGTTGGGGCATAAAGATGATTACTTCAACACCAGTGCATCCTTAAGCTAATGGTCAAGCGGAGTCTAGCAACAAAATCATCATCAACAATTTAAATAAAAAGCTAGGATCCAAGAAGGGAAAGTGGGCCGAGGAACTACCATATGTTCTTTGGGCCGACAGGACAACACCCAAGAATGCAACAGGCCAAACACCCTTTTCATTGGTTTTTGGATCAGAAGCAGTAATCCCAACAGAGATGGTGGTTCCTACAGCAAGAACAAGCATCCGTGATCCTGAAGCCAACGAAGAGATCCTTCTTGAAGACTTGGATACTACTGAAGAATTCAGAGACCTAGCCAAGATCAGAATGGCAGCTTATCAACAAAGGGTAGCTGGGGCATACAACAAGAATATAAGGATCAGAAGATTTCAAGAAGGAGATTTAGTTTTGAGGAAAGTCTTCCAAAATACTACCAATCTGGCTGATGGAAAGTTAGCACCCAAATGGGAAGGACCTTATCAAATTGAGTCGGAGGCTAAGAAAGGGAGCATACCATTTTCTCACAATGGAAGGCAACAGATTACCAAGAGCATGGAATGCTATACACCTCAAGAAATATTTTTTCTGACCATGATCATGTATCCTCTAAGGGTCAAGTATCCTTAAAGGATCAAGAATCCCCAAAATTGGTAATATCTAATCGCTTATCCTTTTAAATCTCTTATTGCTCTTTTAAGGATAACATATTCTTAACAGTTTTTGTTCCTTCCAAGTTTAAATAACAATGCAGGATTCTAAAAATATGTTTGATGATCAAGAGGTTGGCCACCTCTCCTTTACATTCAAGGTACTATACTATTTCCCTTGGCCTAGCCCACGCTTGGATATTATCCCCGATGGTCATATCCTCTAAGGTTTAAAGGTTTTCACCTTTCTTATAAATGGAGTTTCTACACTCTCGCCTGGAGCGCACGTTATCCAACGTATAGTCCGGGGCAGCGGGACCAGTACACGCTTAGTGGCTGACAATTTCGTTGTCTTCAGCTATATGGAGGATCCATAGAATTATGGTAGACGTACCATACCACCGGTTTATAACGTGTTCACGTTATCTTCGTTTGGGCTAAATCCCGGGTTGGGCGATTCCCCAGTTAACATCCGTATTTGGGCTTGTCCCCAGTTTTGGGCTTGTCCCCAGTTCACGGGCTTGTCCCCAGTTCATGGGCTTGTCCCCAGTTTATTATTTGGGCTTGTCCCCAGTTTAACGGGTATAATCCCAGTTGACATTATGAGTTGTTTGCAGCAGATTTGCTAAGTTCATTGTGAAGATCAAAATTCTAAGGATCCAAAATCCTAAAATTTTTTCTTCAATGATCATTGAAGGTTCAATGCTTATGGTAACTTAGGTCTACCTGGACCTTCCGGTATGGTTTCTTTTAACAAATTTATATTGTCTTACTTGTAACAATTTCAAAACATTTTAAGGGTTATCCCTTTAAGGATATTCTATTGTGTAAGCTTTTACCATTTTTAAGGATATTTTATCCTAGAGTTTGTTCTTTAAGAATATTTTATCCTAAATAATTTTCATAAGGATCTTTTATCCTAAGATCTTTTACTTAAGATTATATTTTAAAACTATAAATAATGCTAAGGTTATATCAAACAAACTTTTAAAACAAGCATATAGTTAAAAGTTTTATATTATTAAAGCATAAGTCAGCAGGACTTATCCAAAATTCTTAACCCGGACTTCACCATGCAAAAGATGGACCATCCACCCGGGTTAAGTGAGTATTACTAACTGTTCATGAGTGCAGGAAAGATAAAAACAGGGGCATCAAAGGTTTCATCCCCACAAACAGAGGATCCATCCACCTTTGTCACCCCCGCAAATTGTCTTAAGGATCATGGATCCTTTACCCTAGTTACTACTGTCTATTACAAACCAAAATTATTGTTCATAAAAACATCAACACAAAATAAAAAGTGGGCTCGGGTCTTGCCTTCAGTATCCTTCATCGCCCACCTAGGCTGCATCTTCATCCTCAGCAGCACCTTCTCCCTCGCCAGCTTCAGCCACCTCCTTCACACCACTCGTTCCCGCTTCACCTGCATCAACCATCTCACCTTCTGCTTCATCCTCGCCTCCACCCAAGTCAATCAAGGCTTGCTTCCACTTCTTGACTTCCCATGAAGATTTGTCAAAGGACGGATCATTGGCCTCAGTCACCAGTTTGATTCTAGCTTGGAGGACTGACTTAGCTGCCCAGACCTTTGCCTTTTCAGTGGCTCGGTTGATCTCGTCCTGCATTTTGACTGCAAGTGTGGAAGCATGGTCTTCTACCTGCTTCTTCTCCTTGGTCATCTTGGAGAGGGCTTTGTCCTTGGCGGCAGCCATGGATCTCATTGCAGCGAGGGTCTCCTCGTACTCCCCAACAGTCTTCTCATAATGGCTTCGAGCGGAGTTGATGGCCTATAACAAGGAAGCAGACTAAGTTAAGAAGGATACTTGGATAGTGAAGACCGAAAGGATCCTTACAATAGAAAGCATTTCCAGAAGCTGCTTCTCGGCATCAAAAGGGTTCTCTGGATCTGAACTCTTCTTCCTCTTAGCTCCTGACTTGGCTCGAGTTATGATTGGACGAGGCTCGGACGTAGGAGTTGGTTTCGGGGTCTCTTTCTTGGTAAACATGCAATCGATATCCTCAAGAGAGAATTTGGAAGCAGACTTTCCTGATTTTTGAGCGCTTGTAAACAGTAATTAGTAGATAAGTTTTCAATTGTTACACTTTTTAATACTAAAAATTATCACTCTTACTTGACATGATTGACTCTGAGTGTGATCCTTGAAAAGCTTCAATGAACTTGGCTTGAAAGGCTCTGATTGCATGATCCAGTAATAAGAACTTCTCAACTCTCTCTTCGACTCCAGGAAGATCAGACAGCAAATCAAAATTCTCAACTACACAAGCAATGAAAAATATTAGCAAAAGAATAAAGTATCCTACCTTGGTTACCTAATGTCACACCCGGCCCTGAACGGCGGAAACAGCCGGGCGCGCGCGAGTGGGGATTGATAATTAAGCACGGGCCATTGCAAACATTCAAAGTAAGATTTTCATTGCGCATGAAATGTTTAATACAAATACATTACATTGTTTAAAGATTACATAAAAACATCCAAGTATAAAGACTGTTGAAGATTTCCACGCCATATCCCCTTTGCGTGGCGGGAACAACCGCGCGCATCGAAGGGATAGAACTAAAATCTTCCAAAAAGCTAGTTTTAGGTGTTCAGCGTGAGGTGCTCTAAGTGTGACTCCATGCGCTACCTAGTTATCTCCTGAAAGACACGTAAAACATTTGAATCAGTATAAACTGAGTGAGTTCACAAGTTTTAGTAACTTGATAAATCGTATTGCATCATAGTCTTGATAAAAATCATTCTAAAACATAATTCTGATAGCATCATTGAAACACATGCTTAGTAAAACATAGTTCTGATAACGTTTCCTTTGATAAATCCGTCCCGCGGGTTACGCGCGAACATTTCTGAGAACCGTGCTCGTCTGTGTAAGTGGCGCTGCCACTACGAGCGAATAATACCGTCCCGCGGGTTACGCGCGGACATTTCTGAGAACCGTGCTCGTCTGTGTAAGTGGCGCTGCCACTACGAGCGAATAATACCGTCCCGCGGGTTACGCGCGGACGTTGTGCCGGAAAACAAGGCGCTCGTCTGCGTAAGAGGAGCGACCTCTACGAGCGGGCTCAATCCCATAGTACTGCCCCGTGACATGCTAGGCACTCGTCTGTGTAAGAGGTGCGACCCCTACGAGTGGGCGGATCCAACCAGCAGTCCCTACCCTTAGAGTTCCAATGGTAAAGTGATCACTTACTCGAATCTGGTGCACTAACATCGAAAACCATAGATAACCGCTTGCATTGCTCATCATGAAACATAATTTAAACACATAATCGCTTGCATAGCTTGTAAGTATACCATGATAAAACATTATTTCAGTACGTGTCCCTCGCCCCGAAAACAGTTTAAAAATAGTGAAAACAGTGAAAATAGGGGCTGTGAGACTCACCTGTGGTTCTTGTTAAGGGATTAATCGAGATTCGGGTTTTCTTGGTGTTGGCCTCGGAATTGAAGGTCTAGAATACGATTAAATAACAAGTATGTATATTAAGATCAAGAAATAGGAGAATATAAGGGTTGGAAAGTAGATCTCAGGGTTATAATCTCGGCTTACCTAGTAACAGGAACGGAATTGAAAATCAAACGGATGCTTGGACGATGATTAGTGCAATTTGCAGTTTTAAGAGAGAAGTTTGAAGTGTGTTTGGGTGATGATTTGGGTTACATATTTATAGGCAAGATTTAGGGAACACAATCCCTTGCTTTAGGGGATTGTAATCTTTTCATATCTAGGTGTAATGATGATAAAGTATGGAAATTATTATTATTTATTTAAAAGTGGAGGAGTGGATAAAAGATTCTGATTTGATTTGGACAGGACATGCAGGTCTGTGGTTGGTGAGAGTAGGGTGGCTGACAGTTGACTTTTCATGTTACAGTATGCTTTTTCAGGTGCTTTTGTCAGTGTACAGTTAAAAAGTAGAAATCTCTGAAACACGCAACTGTTTCCTTTTTGGGCGGGAATAATCCCCTTACATCTGGAGATTAGGCTAAGTGTTCTGCGCGTATAGCTTTGTGCGCATAGCTTTCTGCGTGAAGGACATTTCTTTGCTGCGGGTAGGTACGTAACCTTCTCGCAGTCAGGGACATTGAGTTTCATTTGTAGATTCTCCAGGTGGTCTTGGTATTTCAACATAGTGATCAGTTATGTTGAAGTCAATTCCATCTTGGAGCTTCAGACAAACTAACTCTCAATGTTCCCGCCATGCGGGGAGGTTAGTTCTCCTTCCGCACGCGCATAAACGATTTAGGATGCACCCGCCTTAGCATCATGCGGGACGGTCAACCCATCAGACAACATAAAGTTAAGTTACATGAAAACATAAAGCCAAAACATTCGCGCATGGCGCACATAACATATGCACACGCTGGTTCTTACATCGCGCGCTCGCGCAGGGCGTACATAACAATTGCCCGCGCTGATTCTTACATAGCGCGCTCGCGCAGGGCGCACATAACGTGCCCGCGCTGATTCTAATTTAGCGCGCATAATATTCACAGTCACCTAATTATTAGGTTGATTACTTAGTTTATAGGGTTGGGAGATTACCGGGTGTCACACCTAAGGATCCTAGATCCTACCCTTTGGTATCCACTTTTTAGGAAGGTCAGTTCCACCCGGTATGGAATCCCTTTTTACAAAGAAAAATTGGTTCCTCCAGAGGGTACCATTTAGGGTAACTTTGGAAATGGGGATCACTTGGTGGGGTTTCGATTTGAAGACGAAGCGACTGGAACCGTGGGTAACCAGATTGTACAGATACGACAACTTTGCTAAACCGAACTCGACACCTTTTTCTTCGATTATTCTCTCTATGGTATGAAGAACTCTCCACAACATCGGCATGGTTTGAATATAACTAATCCCCGTCAAGGTGAAGAATCTTTGGGTAAAATCGGGAAAAAGGTACTTGTAGCCTATAAGAAACGGTTGGGCCGGAAAGCAAACCCAGTTTTTCGATATATAGTCACTATGGGCTGAAGGATCGAAGGGTCGGAAAACTGTGTTGGCCGGAAAGTGTGATCGGATTTCGTCAATCTCCGGATCTGTGAACATACAGATCTCGAAGGAAGGGGTTTGAAGGATACCTTGTGAGTATAGATCATCGGGGTCGGTATGATTGAAAGAAGAAGAGGAAGAGGATACAGAAGCAGTCGACATATTGAAAGAAAATAAAGAAGGAGAAAGAAGGATACCAGGAAGAACGCCTGGATCTGTGGTTATAAGAGAGTTATAATTATCTCATATAAAGGCGGCGTATAATTATGGCTTATCGATATTAACCGCCTGACACACGTCTAATCATATTCTTTTTTGCAGGGATTTTGAAATTCAAAAATGACAGCTGTTTTACACAATCACCCGCTATTTTGGGGGCAATTGTTAGGGCATGAATTTTATGCTGAGGATCCTTAATCCTTAACTGTCTTATGGATAGATTATCCTCAAGATGTGTATCAGGTTATGAAGGATCAACGATCCTCGGTATTATTTGTTTACTAATGATTGCGTTTAGTATGGTGATGTGTTAGACAGGTATAACAACTTTAAGATCCAGTCTGCTGTATATTCCACTACAAGACACCTGCAACACATGGTTGAGACTGAAGACTAAGCCAGTGGAAGAAGTAGCAGAATGACAGGACCAATTACTAAGTACTAAGTACAAGATGTGTTATTCTTGAAGACGTACTTGGATCAATTATCCTTATGAAGTATTCTCTACCTGAAATATGGATCCAGGATCCTTATCCAACATAGCTATTAATGGACGATTTCGTATGAAGACTGATGTATAAATAACAGCAACGGCTCCTAGACCTAGTCTACCACTTATTTCGTCATTAAACGTCTGTTAGCACGTGGTCAAAGAGCACGATGGAAAAGAGTGGAAGATTAGCTAGTTTATAGGACATAGTTGTTAGTTAGTTAGTTAGTTAGAGGTATTTTTTCTTTATATACCGAGTTGTGATCAACATTAGACACACACATTCACACGTATTCTAGCTGTTAAGTTATCTGTAATCACATATAGCATTCGTTGATCAACAACTCCAACTCTTGTAACCCTTTTTGTCATTAATAAAGTCGACGATGATAGTTTTCACCGTCCGGGGGTTTTTTGTGCCGGAGATTATCATAATCACGTACCAACCGACCAAAGATTACGTAGTTAATCTTTGACCAAAGCAATTCGACCAAAGATTACGTTGTTAATTTTTGACCGAAGTAAGATTATCATAATCAAAGGTTTTTTCCCTCGTAATCACATTGCTGTGTTCACCAAGATTTCATATATACATTCACTGTTATCGTGTTAGCACTATACCTCACTTTCACGAATTTGGATACATTATCCTTAGTAGATTTTTATCCAAAACATATATATATATATATATATATATATATATATATATATATATATATATATGTGATCATGAGAGAACTTTTTTGAAATTGAGAACTATGAGAACCATTTTGGACCACAAAAAAAACCAAAAATAAAAAAATCATAAAATAAAAAAAAACACAAAAATAAAAAAAGTAAAAAAACCAAAATTCTTATTTTAACATCCCGGTTTCATTAAAAAAAGAAAAAAAACTCGGTTTAGCAAATTATATACACATATGTATAATATATACATATATGTACATTTACATGATTTTTTTATACATATGTGTATAATTTAAGATAAATGATACTGTACATATGTGTATATTACGAAACTAAAGATTAAATAAAATTATACATATGTGTACAATACAACATTTTTTTATTATTTTTTTAATGAAACCGGACAGAAATATAAGAATTTTGGTTTTTTTTACTTTTCTAAAATTTTTGTTATTTTTTGTTTTATGATTTTTTTAAATATTTTTTAAAATGTGTTTTTAGTTGTCCAAAATGGTTCTCAAAGTTCTCAATTTGCAAAGGGTTCTCTTAGGATCCTTATCATATATATATATATATATATATATATATAATTCTTATGTATTATAATTAGATTTTGATCCCTCTTAAAATTATCGGCCACAAAAAGTTTTTATTCATAATCCATTAAATAAAATTAGGTTATTTGCTTATATATTTCGCTACTCTTTAGAGCCTACGTGTTCTTTTAAATTTTACTCGGCCAAGGTATATAAATTCTCAGAGACGACTCTATTCTCCAACAAGATATAACATCTATACTTTGAAAAACAATCACCTTCGAAACCCCAGTCCCGAATTAACATATAGCTCCAATAAATTTCTAATCAAAATGCAAAAGTGGAGATACTTTACACCACGGAACTTAAAAATCCACAGGTGAAAAAGATTTCATATAAACTTGATTAAACAAAACAAAACTTAATTAGCTTGCTTACACATATTCCCAAAGTCAAACTGCCCTTTAAATCAAGGAAACATGTATCTCGAGTCTTGACAAGGAGGATTACACAAGCTGCCACTTATTTGGAGATCACGTGTTCAGATCAGCATTTTGCGGTGCCATGCACGTGCCAATGCCATTGCTCCGTTGTGTTTTTTCTTTTTTAATAAGGGTCAGGTTAAACGTACCCCCTAGTTGCTTGTCATAGCCCCCCCTTTGAGAAAACCAATTTTCATATTACCTCTTTGAAATCATATAATTACCAAACTAGCACAAAAAACAATTTTAATTGTTTTTTAAGTTTTCATTTGCGGAATATTTGTTGCTAAATGTAACAGATTTACGTAAAAGATTTACCGTAGCCGGTCATAGCTTATTCATAGCAAATTATGTGATACATATTTTCCGTAAAAAACCTTTTATATAAAGTAGTACAACTGTTAATGTTTGAACATATAAATTTTGGTTTGTCCCATTAAAAAAATGTAAACATTAATATTTGTCCGAAGGAATACTTGTATTTATAAAGTAGTTTAGGGTTTAAGTTTTCGGGTTTAGGGTTTAAGGTTTCGGGTTTATGGTTCGGTTTAGGATTCGGGTTTAGGGTTTAAGGTTCGGATTTAGGGTTTAGGTTTCGGGTTTGGTTTAGGGTTCGGGTTTAGAGTTTTAGGTTTTCGAGTTTCGGGTTTAGGTTTCGGGTTTATATTGTAGATAAAGAGGTAAAATAAGGATATTATAAATATATATACTATTAAAGTTAAAAAAATATAAATATTTACAATATTAATACTAAAAAAATAAATTAATAGTAATACTTGATAGTTTTTAGTTTGATATATTTAGCGAAGATTATTAAGTGAAAAAAATGTTGTATGGACTAATATGTATATAAATAATGTTAAGAGGTAATAGTAATTTCTCTAATAAGTTAAGAGGGTGTATATTTAATAAAAATGGTATAAAAGGAGGTATTTAGCAGCACCCTTTAATAATAATTTTTTTTTATTCATATGGATATCGCTCAAATAGATAAAAAAATTTAATACAACTGCTAGGTAAATAATATTTGACGCCCCCATTTTTAAATGTTGAATCAGCAATACTTACTATCATATTGGACTTTCATTCATATTTTAAGTACAATTAGTTTCTCTCTAATGTAATGCGCCGGCAATTTTCAACACCATTTTTAACCAAACCCTGGGCCGAACTCTTTATCCTTTTAAAAAGAAACTTAGATCTAATACCCTTACCCTCTAAACAACAAAAGAGTCGGGTATAATAAGGGTTTACATGGTCTAACCATTTACCCTTTAAAGGCAGTAATCACATCTCATTTCAGTATCTACTAGTTGCATATCTTATCCATTACTTAAATATAAGAATCTTAAAACTATATTTTCATTTAATAACAGAGTAAAGTCTAACTTCGAAAGTTTATCAATCATTTGAATTGATGCAAATAATATTCATATTCACAAATTACATGTAGAGAAAAGCTCAGTGTTTCCTATATATTTGTTTTCATTCAATAGTATGGCCCTTTATTTTTAATTTCCTAAGTAGTTGGAAAATTTTGAATTAATCGTATATGAAATACAAATCTCTCCTAAATTTCAAATGATCGTGAATCAAATATATAACTAGAAACTAGTTAATGGGTTATAAGGGTCAGACCGTTGAAACCATTTTACCCTTTAAAGTGAAATTAAAAGACCCTTAACCCGACCCATATTATATACCCGAGTCTAATAATGGTTTTGCAAGTTGGGTAATCGAGTTTCAAGGGTCTGACCTTTATCTTGTAATATCCGAAGTTTTGTGAATATTTAAATGAATCGGGTTTAATTGAATTTTAAAAGATAAATGTAATTATATAAAGTATGAGGGGGGCTAAGTGACATTATATGAAAAGTTAAGCATAAAACGCCACCCCTACGTATTAGAGTAGTCACCATCTCATTCCATAATCATCTTGGACTCCAACCTCAAACAAAACCAAATTCCCGTTTTTGAGTGAGCATCCCACAAAGACCTAACGATTCACGAAGATCTAACCGTCGGTCGGTCTCAAATATTAACACAGTGTTCATAGCATATAAATGAATACTTCCATGAATCATCTCTTTGATCATAAATCAGGAAGTCCAGTTTTTATCAAGGAAATTGAAACAGTGGAAAAGAGAGTTTTCCGGCGACTGTAGCGGAGAATTCTGGCAGCGAAAATGGGCGGAGCTGGTACAACTTGGCGGCCCGGTCGCGTGTTTGCTTGAATCATTCAATTCTGAGTTTGTTTGATATTTTATGCTATTCGAGTGATTTCGAACAAAAACCTCAAATGTACGTTTTTATGAAAAAGGCTTACTTTTGGTATACAAAATTGCATGAAACTTGGTAGGATGATATATTGGGTCACAATTATTGATAAATTAATGAACTTGTTAGTAATTTGGCTAGTTGGCTCGCTTCGGGTTAAAACGGTTATTAGAATCGTGAAAAGATGAGTAAATGGAGTCGGTATGACACGAAACTTCATAGGACGGTAGAACGGGTTATAAGGAACTAAAAGTAGCAAGCTTTGTTAACTAAAGGTTTAATCGAGAAAACAAACCCATGTGATTCGATCCGTTGAAAATTCGATTCGATTAGTTGGAAACTCGATTCGATTCGTTTAGGACACTCGATTCATTTGAAATATTCTACTTGATTCATTTGTGATATTCGACTTGATTCACTTGTAATACTACATTCGAATCATTAGAATACTCGATTCAATTCGTTTAGGATATTCGTTTCGATTCGTTTGGCCTATTCGATTTGATTCGTTTGGCCTTAGGTCAAGTTAGCTTGTAGACTTGAGTAGTAAGACTTATTAGAAAGCCGTTAATTAACACATATATCTGTTAAACAGTTAGTTGTGCCCAGCTGAAGAAAGGTTTTACAATCAATTCCGAAAGAAACAGGTCCCATGTGAGTTCTAGCCATTTTTTCGGGGTTGTGTGCATACTCAATGTGGTAGTTTGATATTATATATTGTTTATAATAGTAATATAGCTGGCATGTAGAATGTGTACACCTATTAAATTATTTATGTTGGTACGTTATATATATTTATTAAATATGTGGTACGGTATACGGACTCTACGTCTGACATAGTAAATTAGGCTGGAAAATCCCTTTAACTTTTATTGGACATAGACGTGGCATGTGATAGTGTAGTTAATGACTGTGGACCTTATACGTGTTATAAATGATTGACGTCAACGTAGATAAGGACTCTAGACCTTATACGTGTTGTAGGCATAGGTGGTAGCATTAGTAAGGACTTCGGACCTTATACGTGTTGTAAATGTAATGTGGTAGCATAGGGGAGGACTGCAGACCTCGTATGTGCAAAAATATAGGTGTCAGCATAGGAAAGGACTGTGAACCTTATACGTGCTGTAAATATAATGTTGTAGCATATGAGAGGACTGTGGACCTCGTACGTGCTATGACATAGGTGACAGCATAAGGAAGGACGGTGGACCTTGTACGTGTTGTTAATGTACGATGGTATAGGGAAAGACCGCGGACCCTATATGTACCATGAATGGTGAACACATGTCAGGATTGCGGCCCTTGTACGTGTTCATGACCTTGAGTATAGGTATAGACGACGGACTATGAACGTACTCTTAGTTGAGTAATGTAAATGTTGAACGTGAATGTGCTAAGCATGTATTGTTTGAATGTTTAATAAAGTTTGTATAAATGTGTGAATGTGGAACATGTTAAGTATGGTATGTGTATCATCGGATATGAATGAGTGTGAATGTGTAAGTATGATTTTTTGCATGTTAAAACTAGAACTCAATCAGCGTAAATGACTTTTAGTATGCACACATTTTATTGATAAAAGAAACTAAATGAGCTTGGAGTGTACGCAAGGCTATCCACACGATGTTGGCATCCAAAGAGTCATTTTAGAAAGAAATGTTTTGATGTTTTATGTTATGTTTTAAGACAAGATTTGAGCGTCTTGTAATGAATGGTTAATGTTTTTATATTCTGCAAAAAAAATGTAATTCACTCTAATAATTAGAACTGTGTTTATGAGTAATGTCAACACCCAATGTAAGGTATCAGGACCGGGGCTTACATATCTTGTTCACCCCTAATTAAAGATGCGATAGTCAATGTGGAGCTAGTTCATTTGGTATAAAGAAACATATCTATCAAATAAAAAGTCTTAGATTCAAACTTGAGCTAAAGAAAAGAAGTAATCGTTGTTCAAATATTAGAAATGCTTTAGGTGTTGTTTGTTTTTTCAGAGGTAAAATGTCTACAGTCTGCGGACCACATCTGCAAACATCTGTAGCAGAAAAGGTGGACCAAACATCTGCAGTCTGCAACAAGAAGACTGTTTTTTTTTCAACGTCTATAGACTGCTAAAGTAAACTAAATTTTAAATAAAAAACTAGTAACAAACTAACAAAATTAATAAAAAAAACTTTAACAATTAACAAAAAAACTACAAACTTTATTCAACAACAAACTAATAACAATATTTATCAAACCTAAACTTTCTACAAACATTTTCAACTACAAACTAATAACAATAATTCATCAAACCTAAACTTTCTACAAACTAATAACAATCTAACAAAATTAACAAAACACTTTAACAATTAACAAATAACTACAAACTTTATTTAACAACAAACTAGTAAGAACATAACAATTACAAAAATGGTGAAGAAATAAACATACCAAGGTAGATGGTATGGTGGTGGCGGCAGGTATGGTGGTGGTGGCGGCAGGTATGGGGGTGGCGACGTAGGGTATGATGGTGGCGGCGGATGGTATGGTGATGGAGCTGGCTGGTATGGTGGTTGAGGTGCAGGTATGGTGGTGGCGGCGGCTGGTATGGTGGTGGAGGTGGTTGGGTTTGAGAGAGGAGAGTAGATGAGATTAGGGTTTGAGAGAGAAGTCTGATGAATATGTGTTAGAAGAGGCTAGATGTGGTTGGACCATGTCTGCATAAGCAAGTGGGCGCGTATAAGTTATTTAATGGAATGTCTTCGGAAAAACAAACACTCCGCGGAGAGCAATGTTTGCGTGGTGCAGACAGAAGAGGCTATGAAGCTCTTTTAGGAAAAAAAACAAGCACCACCTTAGTGACTCAGATTTTATATATTTATATTTTCATAGCTATGTTAAACATATATTATGGACAAAATATATATAAATATTTTAAAGGTACAAACATTATCGTATAACTAATTAGAGGCAGTCTTAACTCATTTAAAAATACATATAATGTTGTTTGGGGAAGTTTGCGTATGCAGACTGCGGGTTGGTGAGTCACAAAACCGAAAATGAATCTGAATCTGAACATGACATGAATTTTCATAGGTTAATGCAAACATGGCGAAATTAACTCAAAATTTTATTAATTAACTTACGACTACTTAGGTGGAAGTAGTATCTAGATGGATGGCGTGATGGAAAGTTTCTAGTCTCTACCAAGGTATATATAATTAAATATGTAAGTCTTTTATGAATACAACGGACAATATTGGTAGTATAAGTAGCCGTAGGTTACATTATTCTAAAAAAAAAAGAAGAAAAGTTAAATTTGTTTTTTAGAAAAAAACACCAACGTTGTGAAAGTATCAATGCATGCTCATCTAACTCTCATTTTAACAATATTAATTTTATTATTATTTAAATCATTATACATCAATTAGAGTGATGATGGACACAAGTGATTGGGCCATCTTCTTCGTACAGCGAAAAAGTCAGAGACGACTGATGACACCCAAGAAATCCTATACTTGTAAGGCTGAGGGGTGTGGGGGGGCGCGAGAGGGGGCGCGAGTGGGGGCGCCAACCACTTTTTGGTATTTGTACTAAATTTAATCATCCACTTTTTGTCCTTATATATTAAAGTACTTTTCAATATATACATTTTTTTTCATTTCATGATATATACTTTATGCAACCTTCTATTTATACCATAAATAACCGGTCAAGTTTTTATTATTATTTTTAACAATTAATTTAGTCACATGCAACGATACAAGATCATCACTAAGATCATGTGTTATCATAACACTTTATCAATAGACGTTTCATAGGGATAGCAATGGGTCGGGTTTGGGACGGGTCTAGGTATTTCCAGACCGGACCCGATTATAAAACCCCATCCCAGACCCGTCCCAAACCCGTCGGGTATTTATCAGGTAATTACCCATTGGGTTTCGAGGATACCCATCGGGTTTTGGGTTTTCTATCGGGTTTTGACAAAAAAAACCTGTTGAGCATGTCCGACCAAAACTCATCGGGTTTCCTATCGGGTTTTGAGGAAAAAAAGTTTAACTACTGAAAAGAATGGATTATAAATATCTATGTGATATATCATTCACAGTATTAGAAACACATCTTGATTCTAACTAATGTGATAAGTAATTAGAATTTAGAACAAATCGTGATTCCAATGATTGCATAAGTAAACAAGCAAACTAAAATATTGAAATATGTGTTCAACGAGAGAGAAGAATAAGAAGATAGGAATAATCGACCAATGGAAGAGGAGGCTGGAACTTGGAAGCCGACGTTTACTTGTTTAGATTTAGAAACAAAAAGGTCGGCATTTTTGTTAATAGATTAGATATGGAAACCAAGAGTCTAACTTCTATTTATTGAAAATATACTTGAAAACTAGAATGTGTAAATATTTAAAATACATATATAAAAAAGTTATGCCTGGTATATAATCGGGTAAATGGGTAAATGTTATCGGGTAATCGGGTATTTTAGAAATCCCAAACCCGTCCCAAAACCGCGAAACATTTCAAAACCCGTCCCGAACCCTAATGGGACGGAGTATACCCGTCCCAATTATGTTGGGTTTCGAGTTTTCCCATTGGGTTCGGGTTTCATTGCCATCCCTAACGTTTCATGACACGTATCGTCCCATTCAGCAATATAACATTTTGTAAAACATGTTACTAGTAAGCCCATACAATCATTGTTCAATCATTACTTTGACTAACCATCCCTTTCACCACTGACGGTGACCACCAAAACGGTCCCCAAAACGCGCAGGGGCGGTGTTCCCCGACGTTTTGGGTCGTTTTCCCTTCCTAAAATGGTGCACTACACATAGTCTAATAGGTTCTTGAGAACATCGTCCACATACAAACATATCAAACCCGATAGCTTGTCTCCGTCATAACATTACTTTGAAAAAAAAAATTATCCTTCTTTTACTTACAAGAACTACCTCTCTGTAGGTTATTTTTAGTTCTTACATGATAAACTCGTTCAGGGGATTGTTAGTTAATATGGTTGTCTCAAAAAAGTCATGTGATTTGTGTTGACGAAAATCAAATGTATGGACATGATGGTACGATTGTTTTCGTAAAAACTTAGCTTACATGCTCTTGTTTGATTCATGTTCATTGTATAGTGTCTAGTTTATTTTGGATGAATATCAGGAAAAAACAAATGCTAGAAGAAGCTAGGCAAATAGACTATGGATTCTAGGTATACTTAGTTTAGTATAATCCCTATACTAGCGTTTGAATTGTTACTTTGCTTAGACTAGCATGTTGTTTTACTATTAATAGAAGGTTAGGTTGACTAGAATCCATAGTCATGATCGCTAGGAATGTAACGTGAAATAAAACGCTAATGTCACGCCATATTTTCTCAACAAATAGTAAGGTTTTAAGAATGTTTATAATGAAAAATTGAGTGATAGTTATTCAATTAAAAATACATGTGTAAAGCATGAAGGATTTTAGTTATAGTTTGTTGATTATCCTTTAAGTTTCACGCTGAGTTTAGAGCATGAAAAGAAATCACATGAAATTTATAAATATTCGTTGTTCCTACAGTTAGGCGACCTTTGGACATAAAGAAAATAATTTCTTAGACGATTTTGAAATTAGTCATGTTAACCATAATAGAGCAATTATCTTTTGTAGAAGGACCAAATTATAGCTCAATGATTAGTTGACGGATCATTTATGTAATTTCTTATATCTTCTCCCAACACCGACCTATGAATGGATCGAGTCCTCACAATACCATTCAGGTCCTTTGACGTTTAACAGATTTTCTAATTATTTCCAAATTGACTTTATAACATATCTAATTGAAGATCGATCGGGGTAGATCGTTTTACAAGGGTAACTATTATTTGATAGATTATGTATGAGAATTCATTATTTATTTCTCATCCACATCCCTGTATATAATTTAACAAAAATCATCCTTTGCTGAAGCTATTAACTTCGCATTTTTCTTACTAAAGCATCCCAAATTGCATTCTCCATTCATTTATATTGAAACGTCATGCAACCATAATTATGCAGATGATCATCTTGGTAATGGATGATTCTCATTTCTTTCATTCTAATTGTTTTTTTTAAATACGAACAACTTTTTTTTTAACAGTGAATTTCTGTTATCCGGGGGACTTGAACTCAAGACCTCTTAACTGATTGGTGTTTTAAGGGTTTTGTCGTTGCCAATGGACTACCAACCTCACTGACAAATAAGCACAATAACTAAAACATAATGTACAACTTTAAGCACATGCAAGTTTGCTTTAAATGTAAGTGTCGCGCATGCTAGGTTTTTTTACGGTACTACATTAGGCGGGTCGATCTTCCTACCGATCTCGATTTTTTCTTTCTCCTAACTCATGCCTTGTCAAGCCCACTATGTCCTCCTGTTATTAATTCTAATAACCATATTTATTTCTAATATAAAATCAGCATATACGTAATTGCTTATGTCGTGTATCCTCGATTAATGTAGCCTCAGATGCTATGTTTCAATTATCGAATCTAGAATTGAGCGAAAGGTTATACCTATGGTTCGGTAATACAAGTTAATCATAGTCCACTAATACCAATAGGTAGAGAGAAAGAAGCAGTACCTAGGAATCAACAACACTAAGGATATATGTATCAAGTGATCGAAGCATAAGCATACACGTCATAAAAACTAGATTATGAACTATCTCAGTTTTTTTTCAGCAACGCTGTCTACCCTTTTATCCATTCTAACTAGCAATGTGTCAATGTGAATATTTTGATGTATGCATATTCGACATAAACTTTTCCATGTGTTTAATTATGTGTATTTTTAAAACTCTTGCAAATAGTCTACGTCTATCAAAATACGTAAACATGCCATATCACGCATGCACAGATACTAATTGTAATTGGGTAAAAATATAGCATTTATAAATATAAACTTGATACAAATGCATCTCAAGTATGTTTTGGATAAAAAGCATTTAGATCATAACTTGAGTTGGATGTAAAGTTCAAGGACTTTCTAGAAATTCTCTCTCTCTTCTTAATTACTGTATAATAGTGTTGACTTTTCCCTTCAATTCAATACCGCCTCACTCCTTTCTCTTTCAATATAAAACCAAATTGGCAAATTGCATTTCTGTCAAAAGTTGAGATTTAAACTCAAAAAAAATATATAGGGTTTCAGTCTTCACAATCTTCCAAAAATGGAGATTCAAACTGAAGTCCCATCTCATTTCCTATGCCCAATATCCATGCAACCTATGAAAGATCCAGTCACAATATCAACCGGCATCACTTATGATCGAGACAGCATAGAAAGATGGTTGTTTACATGTAAAAGAACCAGCTGTCCGGTCACCAAACAACCCTTGTCCGGTTCCGATCTAATCCCTAACCATACCCTCCGCCGGTTGATCCAGTCTTGGTGCACCATGAACTCACATTACGAGTTTGATCTCGCCCCAACAACACCGAGGAAACCGGTCGACAAATCCCAGATCGTAAAGCTCGTAAACGATGCGAAACGACACCCGCAAAACCAAATCAGGTGCTTGAGAAGATTGAGATCAATTGCACAAGCTGGAAATAAAACGTGCATGGAGGATTCGGGTTTGTTCGAGTTCTTGACAAAGGTGATAGTAAGAGAACATAATAACAATAATAATCCTGGATCCGTCACTGAAGCGTGTGTTGAAGCGTTAGCGGTGGTTCATCATCTTCAATGCACGGATTTGATGGTACGAGATTTGATCAATAATGACTTGGCATTATCTGACACGCCGGCAAGCACTGATCAGTTTGTCCTTTTAGACGCGTTGTTGGGTGTAATGAGATTTGGAAGCGTCCGGTCTCGTTTACACGCAATAACGTTTCTAAAATCTCTTTTCAAGGCGGTGGACCCTGCACGGATCGCGTGTATTTCGCAGGATCTATTCCTCGAAACGGTTGGAATATTAAAAGAAAACGCTTCTCCTCAAATGATCAAGGCCACATTTGATGTTATTGTGGATATTATTAGATGGGGGAGGAACCGAATAAAGGCGGCCGAGTCGGGGATGGTTTCGGTGCTTGTCGACCGTCTGATTGAAACCTCGGACCGAAGGGGGTGTGAGCTGATGCTGGTGGTGTTGGAGCAGATCTGTCGGTGTGCCGAGGGGCGGGCGAAGCTGGTGGAGCATGCGGCGGGGCTGGCGGCGGTGTCCAAGAAGATCTTGAGGGTTTCTCATGTGGCAAGTGACAGGGCAGTGAGGGTATTGTGTTTGGTTTGTAGGTTTTCTGGAAGTTATGGGGTGCTTCAAGAGATGGTGGAGGTGGGTGTTGTTTCAAAGCTTTGTTTGATGATTCAGATTGATTATAGTGATAGAACGAAGGAGAGAGTGAAGCAGGTCTTGATGTTGCATTCTAGGGTTTGGAAGGATGCTTCTTGTATTCCTGCTCATTTGCTGTCTTCTTATCCTTCATTATGAAGTGTAATTAAATGTTTACTTGTTCAAATTTATTCGAACAAATTGTTGTTTTGGTTTAGTAGTTTGGTTGCAATCAGTAGTTTAAAAAACAATATCAATATATGCAAGAATATATAAAGCAAAATTAGGAGTCTTGTGAGTAAAATTATTTCCAAACACAATATCCTCACTGCCTTGTGTAACACCGAAGCTATTTGTCACTCTCATTTTGATAGGAGGGTGTAGAATAGGAGGTCAAGAGTTTAATCCTAAATTCAATCCTTGTAATTTGTAATTTAGCCATTCCAAAAAGAAAATTATTGAAGCTATTTATTAGAGAGTAATAGAGAGTGGATGAATACGATGGAGAACATGGTGAGGCGGTACCAGCAGGAACACCATCTGCCCGACCACACGATATCATTAATCTTGAAAGACTGGCGGAATTGAGAATGCCGCCGAGACTAACCAACCAATCATATTTTGACACACCACATTATTTTAATCTTTTAGAGATATATAGTTTGGACCGAGACTTATCAGGATTTCAAGGTTGGATGGTTGTGAGCTGAGAGGTAAAGAGACAGAAAAATCTTATTAAAAATTTGATCAAATTATTGTTTTTGTTTAGTGGTTTAACTCATGTAATCAGTAGTTATTATCATCAACCATTATAAGTGCAATTGTTAATCGTTATTTTAATATGGATTAGTTACTTTTTGTAACTTTAAAGATATAATCATTAATTAACAACAATAATATAAATTTTGTAAGTAAAAGTAATATTAAAAGGTGATCTAAAGAGACCGAAAGGATTTAAGTGGATGATCATTCTTTAATCCAAAGTGGTAAATGGAGCTTTAGATGAAAACGCTCCTTATAACGATGCATCCTTTTAAAAAGGCCTTTCCCAAAGGTGAGATCAAAAGGGAATGTTTGAAGTTATGGTGGTGAAAAGCTTCATGTCCTAGAACATCTCTTATGTGAGGGATGAAATTGGCAACGAAAGAGGTATATCACGGCACGTAAGCGATGAAATGACATTCACCCTTCACTATATATATAGTGGTGTTATGAGAGGGACGAGTGAAATGAACAAACTAGTCATTACCTAGTTGAATGAAAATGAAATTATAACTAAATATTATATTATATTAATAAATAACTAAACAATGTTTAAAATTTATAGAATTCAGAGAAGTTCAAAAAATTTTATTTAATAAAATTCAGTTAAAAAAAAAGACTAGACATTATAGAAGAATTAATCTAGTTAGACAATATTTTCAAAGATATTCTACCAAATCCAAATGAGGATTGTTATGAGTTTCGTTATCGTGATAGCCATACAATATATGAGCTTAAGTGAAGATGCTCTAAATATAAACATAAAACTAACTCTTACCTAGTACGTACTTAAAAAAACTAAAATTCGTGCACACTCTCGCTCTCTTTTAATTTTTCCAAAGCTTGCAAGTTTTCAGACATGATTTTTACATCAGATAACAATTTATTATGGGTTATACACTTGTATCAAAGTCAAAAATTAAGTATGCCCTAAGGTGCAAAACAACTACACGTCTACACATAAAAGTAGGGATGGAAACGAGCCTAGACGCTCGCTATCCACTCGAGATGGGCTCCGTGATAAGCTTGATCAAGCCTGATATATAATATTGAAATTACCGTGTGCATTTAACTTAACGTCTTGCAACATTTTCTAGTGACTCAAATATTTAATAACTTAACTACAACGCAACTATTTTGTATTACTTGACTCTACAACATTATTAGTGTCAACCAAAAATCTCACAGGCCGGTCCATTAATTTTAAATCATTCCAACCACCTTTTAGAAACCTTATATAAAACACTACTTGGCTATATTATCCCAACATCTCTTGACGTTCCTTCTGCTCTGTTGTTTTTCTTGTTTAAAATTGAATTCAATGGAGTTGGAATCCAAGTACAAAAGAGTCGCCTTACAGGTATAAACTCAACTCAAAACCCTAGAAATCGTATATGTTTTTATTATTGTTTGGCTCGATTCGAGTTTTACTTTTTAGCAAGCAGATTTCGAGTAGCTCACTAGACCCTTGGCTCATTTATAAATGAAGTATGCTGTTAGCCGCACACACCACCAAAACAGGCTGTGATTGAAATTTCCTACTTGGTTAATGTTGCCTGCTAACTTTATACGTTTTCGTCATATGATTATTTCATAATCTGAAACTAATTTATTTGAACAAGCTAATATGTTTTGGATTATATTCTATGATACTTTAGTTTCCGGATGAGCTGCTAAAGGACTCAACAAGGGTCGTGCGTGCCCTACGCAGGGAGCTACAGTCAAGTGGTGAATGCGGTATCAATATGGGGTTGTATGTAATGGCCGATACTACGTACGGTAGTTGTTGTGTTGATGAGGTTGGTGCGTCTCACATCAATGCTGACTGTGTTATTCATTATGGACATACATGTCTCAGCCCGTGAGTCTTCTAAGCTTAGTATGCACATATTATCTATCGGACATGGTAATTTTGACCAGTTTTATCTGTGATTTAATGGGTTGATTTGGTTATTTTTTAATTATCTCCATAGGCTCAAACGGGTAAAATCAGAAAACTTAGCTACATAGTAAACTGGTCAAAACTTACTGAAATAATATTTTCGTTATCATACAGCATCTCTTTAGGGGTGCTATGGGTTGTGGTTGCGGGTCTAACCCGACATTAACCTAGAAATTATGTCAGATACATGAATCCCGAATGCAAATGCGACACAAGTATTTGCGTGTTGAAATAGACACGGCCTGCTTAACTTGATTATTACTATTATTATTATTATTACTATTATTAATTTTTTTTTTTTTTGCATTTTAAATTAATAATCTAAAATTATAAATTTATAAGTAAATACACAAAGGCTTGTGACAAATTTTGTTTACTTTATAATACTTGATGTCAGTTGCTTTTAACCTTTTAAATTTTGGCATAAATACCTAACCATGACATAAAACCCAATAAACAAGTTGAGGGGGTCACACTGTGAACCCCCAAGTTGACCCGAACATGATCTGTTTAGCTAAACATGTGCATCCATCTATATTATTTATTTATCTATTTTTTCAGTTTTATGGAACCAATAATATTTCAATTTGCTTTCTTCTTTACTACAGCACATCAAAACTTCCTGCATTTTTTGTTTTCGGGAAAGCTCCAATAAACACATCCAACTGCGCCAAACAATAATGTGATTACGCATTGTCCAGTAAGAAGCCAGTAATGGTAAGTGTGTAATTTCACTCGATTTTTAAATTATCGTTATTTTGAAAACAGTTATACTTGATTTAATATGTATTTCTATAACAAATGAAGGTCCTCTTTGGATTGGAATATGCACACGCATTACAAGATATCATAGAATCATCATCAACGTCTGAAACATTGAGATCTAAATTACATTTTGCAGATGTTATGAGTCAATCTATGAATCCAAATGAAACTTATGATGTTAATGGAGATTGTGATGATGTGTCAAGAAAAAGTTATAGGATCGGGGGCTTGATTTGGAGTCTAGAACAGGGTTTTAGTATGGAAGACTACTCATTGTTTTGGATCGGGCCCGATAATTCAGCTTTTTTGCAAATGTTGTTCTTACCTTCAATGGCTGTGAAATAGGTATTTACTGTATATTTTTAATGTACAAAATAGAAACTTGTTTGATGCTAAATTACTCATTTTTTAATATTTTTTTGGGCGATTGTTGCAGTTAGATATGATACGATAGATGACCAGTTACTAAACGACACTTCTCAACAGTGCAGAATTCTCAAGCGTAGGTACATTTTATTTCTAAATCTTATCTTCCTTTCCCATAACCTATTTATTCGTTCTTCAAGCAGCGTGTCATTTTTGTAATATTCATGCAGATATTACTTAGTTGAGAAAGCTAAGGATGCTGGCATTGTGGGAATATTGGTGGGGACCCTTGGTGTTGGTATTGTTCTATATGAACCTTCATATGATTTCTTTTTTTGTGCTATATTTTGCTTACTTTCTGACTCAAAATATGTTGCAACATTACTGAATTTGATGGATATTATGTTATATGCAGCTGGTTATCTAAGTATGATTCATCAAATTAAGGAGATGGTCACAAAGGCTGGGAAGAAAGCTTATACACTTGTGATGGGAAGACCTAATCCTTCAAAACTTGCTAATTTTCCAGAGGTAAAGTTGACAATCTTTATGCAGTTTTTGTAATTAAAAGGCCGACCCGTCAACCCGTTTACGACCCACCCGTTTAACCCGTTTATTACAACTCTCTTAACAATTTAACCCATTTAACATGTTTACAGCTTTGATTACAACCCATTTGAGTCGTTTAAATAAATGGGTTAAACTTATGGGTTATGTACAGGTTACATGGTTTTTAGTATACTCAGGTTAGGGTTGATGTTTTGACACAAATAAATAAATAGGTCGTGTTCGGGTTCAACCCGCCAACCGAAACCTTTCAACTTCCCTACCTGAAGCTTATTAACATGACACAGTTGACACCCCTAGCTTTATACATTAGTTGTAATGTTGTGGGTCTGAATAAATTGTGTATTTGTATATATTGTTGTAACTGTTGTCATTGGTCCAAACTTTAATACTACTTGGTAGGATACCACAGTTTATGTGATGGGAATCCGATTCTGGTTAATGGCAGTGGAAATTGAATGAAGTAACATAAATTGTAACTAGAATTAATATGAAGAAGATGACCCAATCGGATCTTACAGACTCGATAGACCAACACCGAAGTGTTCTGATAGATACTAAGATAATTGCAGGCAAATTATTATTGAACTGAAAAGATAAGGCCCGATTCGAGAGGGGCAGTCTCCAATTACAGAACTGAGTCTGGAAATAAAAATAACAAGAAGATAACAAATAAAATAACAATGTCCGCTACTTATAAAATCTGCAAAACAAATTTAACTAACTGCTCCTAAAAAGAAGCTTGAAAGCTGCTTATCCTCATTCTGTTTTTCCTCCAGAAAATGGGTCAAACAAGTAGTTCAAAAGTGAATTAAGTTGAGCCTTTTCAGGTGATATTTTGACCCGGTTCTTTCGTCTTGAATAAACTCGGGGATACGTATCATGTTCCCAGGGCTATGCCCTCTCTCTATGCCAAACAAAGAGCATAACAAACTGAATAATACTCTCCATGCTCTCTAAGAAGTTATTGATATCTATTTATAGAATATAAGTTGCACTTGACCCTCCCGTAAAATAGACAAATGACATTTAGACTAGAAACTAGATACGATTCCTATCATTATGATTTATTTAAAATGGTAGTTGTTAAGACAGTCTTCATTCTTTTTGCAGTGTGATGTATTCATCTATATCTCGTGTTCACAAACCGCTCTTTTGGATAGCAAAGAATTCTTGGCTCCTGTTATTACTCCTTTTGAAGCTATCCTTGCATTCAACAGGTAGGCTTTATTTGATTGGTGTGACAATGTGTCGAGTGATGAATTGATAAAAAAATGTCATTTCCTGGGAAGGAAATTTTTTGTTAAATGAGGATTGGAGTCTCTCAGATTAGGTTAAAAGAAGGGTAGGTATATAGTTTTGTTTTACAATAGATCAGTTTTGTTGCAACTGGTTATGCAAAATTGCCTATATTTATCTTCTTTTTATCCTAGATTAAACAGTCATAAGTGCATGCAATGATCATTTTTGTTTGTAGAGGAAGCGAGTGGACTGGAAAATATGTAATGGAATTTCAAGATCTGGTTGATTCAACTCCTGCGGGCATTGAAAACCGTGAAGAAGAAGCTAGATTTTCACTTATTCAAGGTGGATACATTGAAGATCATGATTTGCAAGGTATTTCATTTACTTTTTAAATTCAATTTCTGCCTTAAGTAGAGGTGGCATAATGTGTGGTTAGGATAACATCATATAATATAAATAACTAGGAAACCCGAAAACCTAAATTCGGTTTTGGGTTTTAAGAAACTGGTTCCATTTTTTTTGGGTTTTCACAATGGCTTTTTTTGGTTTGTTTTTTCCTGTTTTATGATTTTGGTTTGAAAACTCTGGGCCTAAAAATGGCCTAAAATAATTTATTAGGACCTAATTCCTTTTTTGTCAATTAACTTATTACACATTTGGACCAGAAAATTTTGTTTACACTATTCTTATAAATTATGTAAAATCAGTTTTTCTGATTTTTTTGGTTGGTATCAAAATTGAGACTGATATGGAAAAATTGGTTTTATGAAACACATAAAAAATTGTGGGTTTTTCTTTGGTTGGTTTTTTTCGGTTCAGTTTCGTTGGTTATTCCGGTTACAGTTTGGGTATTTTGGTTTCATATATCCGTATAAAAACTACATTCTTAAAGAAGTGATTTTGATTTGTTAGCTATTTAGGAAGGCTTTGGTGTTTTAAGAAAAACTTTTGACATGTTTGATCCGTTTTCATAACGTCAGTATTTTTTAGCTGTTTTGACACTTTGACCCATCAGAGATAAAATGCAATCCAAATTGAGGGACAAAACATGATATAGAGGAGACATAATAATATAGTCCGGCCTTTGCAACACATTGTCCCAAGAGGTGTCAAAATGGTCGGGCACACGAGCTGAGTCCAAGCTCGATTACACTCGAGCTTGGCTCTTGAGTAGTTTTCAAGCTTGAGCTCGACTCTGTGGGCTCGTTTACTTTTTAATTTTATATTTAAAAGTATTTTTTATTTATAATATTTGTATACAAGATGATATATATATCTTTATTTTTCTTTTGTCATAATTTTGTATAGTAGTTATTATGTACAAAATTACAAATTAAAATAGTATAAATAACAGGCTTGTTTAGATTCGCGAGCCATCTTGAGCTCGGGCTCCTTTATTAAATGAGTTTATTTATAGGCTCGAGCTTATCTAACCTCGCTTGATTCGAGCTTTTAGTGAGCCAATCTCGAGTAGCCCACAAACACCTTGTCTATAAAATACCCTAGTCAAAACGAATAAACTTTTAATATAGGTCATAACACGCTGTGTTGACCCGCTAACACATTTAGTCATAAGGAAATCTACATGATCTGATCTAGCCGGGTGTTGATAGATTCAAGTAGTTGACACGTTTTAAAGGTTTCAGTTTTAACCAATTTACTTATAAATGTGTCGATTTTGGGTAATTTTTATGTCTGGTTCAAACACACAAAATTAAAAGATTAGCTAAAAAGGCTAATGAGTCTAATTGTCCAAGTTGTTAATTTAATAAAGGGGAATAGCAGCAGTGCAGCCAAGGTTTATACAATTTAAATTTTTACATTGTTTACACTTTTAAATGTTTTTATATCTATGTAAACACATGGATTGTTTATTCCTAGATAAATTAACACAAATGTTTTTAATTCAGTTTATTTATAGATAAATTAACAATAACTTGTTTCTTGGTCAACCCAGTTCATCGGAAACATTCCCCTTTTGACCCGTTATGCAGCCCAACCACTCATTTTTCTATTTGCATCTTTTTGTTTTTTTTCCAAAAACGAAAACAAATGTGACTTTTGGCTTGAACAGATAACAAAGAAGACGGAGATGAAGACGGACCACCTGCTTTAGTGAAAGTGACACAGACCGCACTGCAAGAGCATGGTAAGGATAGTAAAACCATGATCAAGAAGGGAAGTGCAAAATCGGGTGTGGAGTTTTTTGCATCACGGGGTTTTCAAGGTCTTGACATCAACGCTAATAGTAATGCACCCGAGCCATTCATACTTGGAAGATCCGGTAAGGCTTCCGGTTACAACCACGAAACAAATGAGCATTAGATTCCAATTAGTTGAAATTCTTCCAACTGCAATAGTCTTCTCTTCTTTTTTTGTTTTTTTATGGTCATTTTTATTAGTAATAAAAAAAACTCTATATGTTGTAATTTAATTTTCCTTTGTAGTAATCCATATATGATAGTGAAAATCTTTTGAGGGGATTAGAAATGATTTCATATTGTGATTGATTTGGAAATCCGTTTTGCATTCAACGTTTTTCAATTTAATTATCTCTATTTGTTATATAGTTTTAACTAGGTTGTTAACTCGTGTATTACACGGGTGAACATATAAAATTGGCAATTAAACACATATATTATTTTACATAAATTTGTCGGAATAAAAGAATTACCCTAGATTATTAATCTATCCAATTGAATTTAATTATTATAAAGTATTACTAATATGTATGTTGATGAAAGGGTTATTGCATGACTTAACATTAGCGCATATATACTAATATACTATTTTTGTGTTTTCTAAACAAATGTAACATACAAAGACAAATTGTGTAGCAAAAGTTTGTGGTCTTTATAAACGATTAGATAAAAACATACCATATTAAAAGGGTATTTAGAAGTACATATTTGTATTAAGCATCCAAGTTATAGTAATTTTATCAAATGATACTTGAAAACGTCTTTACTACTTAAAGCATCAATAAAAAAAATAACATACTAATTTAATGAATATGCCAAAAAAAAGGGTCTGCAGATAGATGAGGTGGTATGGTTCATAATGCTGATATTGGCCAAGGAGCTCCTGGTGTAGGTGAATTTCTAAGTCGAGTTGTTCAAAGTTCTGAGATTTTTTCACATCATCTGCAGGAAGGTTCCAATATTTTGGAACATAAGAAACGTAAGGGGTTCTGTATGAAGAAAGGGGTGAGAGGCAAGTCTGTTTCTCCGGTGGGTTTTGAGCTACCGAAAAAAAGGCAACGTGATAATGGTGATCCTTTCGATCTAGACCGGTTTATATTTAATAGTAAAGATTATGGGAACTCCAAGGTTCATATTGAAGATAATGTTAACATGGATAGCCCTTATGATTTTGTTACACCTGATTTAAATCACGATCAAGGTGGCGAGGAAACAATTGTTAAGTCAATCGGTGGCGACTAATTTTGTTGTCGAAGGCTCAGCAGTGCTACAAAGGTTGAATGACGATATGCATCAAGAAGCCGATACAATGCAAATGGCGAAGAAGTTGGGAGTTCTTGATATCGACAATTTTGAAGGTGATCTTATTAAGGTTATCAACTAGGTGATCAATGAATTTTTTGTCCGTGAATATTCGTGGGTTGGGAAGTGAAGATAAAGGCACGTGGATTCGGAAACTTAAAAATGCCAATGAGATTGCACTACTAGAAAACTGGGCAATTGCGACGACCTTTCCGGTCGCAAAACGGTTGCAACTTCCCTATTGCGACCGTTTTGCAACCAAAAATGCTGTCGGAAAAACACACGTCGCAACTGCTCAATTGCGACTGTATCACTCAGCCGTCACAAATCTTGAAACCACAGCAGCCGTCGCAAATCTTGAACCACTGCAACCGTCGCAAATCTTGCGACGACTGCTGCAGTCGTAAAGCTTTCTACCATTGCTGCTGTCGCAAATCTTGCAACCACTGTTGCGGTTGCAAGTCTTGCAACCACTGCAGCTGTCGCAAATCTTGCAAATTTTGTTGTCTTTTTGATCTCGAGGCAACCAAAAATAATTGTTCAAAATATATATAAATATAAACACAAACCCATACACAAATCAAACTATAAATTTGTATCAAAGAAAATCAATATAAACAAAAAGTTATTCGAGTTCTATAAACAAACAAAAAAATGTTACTCTAGCTAATCAAAAATCAAAAACCATAACTACAATACCTTTGAATATCAGCCAATTAGTACAATTACATACTTCTATGTGCAGTTGCAAGCAGTAGCATTATTTGAACTTCTCAATCTTGCACATATGAACAACTTTTGACACCAACTCGTCATCCATGTTTCGGTATGTTAAGATGGAAAGCAATACCTGCCAAACACACGCAACACATTCACATATCACACCATCACACATTAAACCAAAGCTATTCACTCTATTAAAGGGTTTAAAAGATAATAAAAATGAGAAATTGAAGCAATAGATCAAAGCTTGGAGAATGTCAGTGTTGGGCTCCATTGTTTCTTGAGAGTATCTCAACATATGCTACCCGCGCTGTTGATGTTTGATGGTAAACCTTGGTCCTAAATGCAAACTAAGGCTTCCATTTTGTTGGGACCAAATATCAAACGCTCCGACTTTCCAAAAACTTCGGTTCTCCATTCTCTGATCATCGACTGTGTTATTCTAAGGCTGCACCAGTTGACCATGTGTCTCAAATTATCATCACATGAACCACCATAACAAGTGTTAGTGACACCATTGTAACTTGCAAATAACATTTACAAGCTCTTTAAATACCTTGTTAGTATTAAAAAAAATACTTTAAAGAGGTGTTGAAGAATGAAAAGATGCATAATTTTAGGTACAAGAATGCATGTGCCCAAAGAAATGCATTAATACAATTCATTCCTTGGACCAGAATCATGATCATAATCAATGAAATCCATTATTTGAACTTAAAAAACACATTTCACCTGTTACCAAAAACCCATCCAACTCGAGAACTCATGATTCTTCCCCTAAATAGTCAACCTTCATAGTTGATCAGAAACCCATAATGTTGACAAACTTATGATAATTTTCAGAATATTAAGTGTTGACTTTTACATTAGTCAAATCAGGTTGCAAGTTGTTTATAGCCTTTAAATAAATAAGCAGGTAATCGAACTGAATAAGGAACACATTTGAAATATTAAATGATCAAAAAGTTTTTCGTCATAATTTTCGTGATATGCTGACTTTCATTTAATATAATAATTATCTATTTATATTATACCTCATATTATATATAATATTAAAACTGATATATTAAGTATAAATATATATGTAAATAATTATAAAAATATATAAATAAAAAAGTTATATAATTAATATATAATAAACCCGCCAAGCTCGAGTTTGAAAAATTAGTCACAGGCCTAGCTCGAGCTTTGTAAACGAGCCGAGCTTTCTAAATGAGCCAAGCTCAAGCTCAAAAATATATTCCTTAGTTGAGCTTGAGCTTTCTAAACGAGCTGAGTTCGAGCTTGAAAAACCACTCACAAGCTGGCCCGGGCCTGAGCTCTCTTATACGAGCCGAGCTCGATCTTGAAAAACTACTTGTGAGCCGAGCTCGAGTCCAAGCTTTCTTAAGTTAAACAACTGAGCTAAAGCCTAAACAAGCTTGGGCTCGACTCGGCTTGTTTACCATCTGAAAAGGATATAAGACACACCAGCATATACCAATTAAAGCTCTATGACTATATTAATAAACTGAACTTCTATTAGTATCATGTGTAAGACAAATAATATAACCCTGTTTGAAAATAAACCTGTCTAGTTCTTTAAATATCAGCCCATCTGAAGATCCTTGAATTGCAGGCTTTGCAGATTCAACAACCTTCATTCCATCACTATGTGCCAAGAATTTGTTCACTTGTATCGGCACCTACACACGTATGATTATATTAATAATAATAATTCTTTTCCCACATGTGTAACGATATTAAATGAACAAAATAAAGTATTAAAGATGTCATTCGCACCCACCTTGCACCTAACAGCGATATTGATGGCATCAGATGGACGAAGGTCAAAGCTGATACACTCAGTTTCATCATCCACCAGAAAGCCCCTTACTTCTAACATTCCGAGGGGGAAATGACCAAAAGCCCCTTACTTTTCCCGCACCACTTGATACATAGTTGGCCTAGCCTGAAACACAAGACAAAAACTTCTATTACTTAAGGAAACATACATGAATAAGTCAATGAAGAGTCAAGTCAATTAGTTAGCGGTAAAGATTCAGCATACGATTTGAACATTGCAAATTGCAGCCATGAGCAATACAGTAGGCATCTCCACTGCAAGCAAACAGAAATCCATGTTAGCAACACAAATTAGAATACGCATGTAATTCCAAGAAACATATCAAAATATATACTTACAAACAATTATTGGAAGTAATAAGCCTGTATCGTCTTCCATCTTCAGCACAATTGCAGGATGAGGGGCATAATCGGCAACATGTCCACCTTGAGGATTGTTATGTGCACATCTTAGATGCTTACCATCCCTCATCTTAATCATAAACCCTTCTGTACTGCTCTTCACTTCAACTGTGTAGAAAACAAAATTTAAAATTTCCGACAATATTGGATATATCTAGGCCTGTTAACAAACCAAACAAGAACTGAGCATGTTCGCGTTCGTTCTTTTAACTTAACTAAACAAATGATCGGACACGGACAGTTAAGACGAACAAGGTTCTCTTGTTCATGTTCATTTATTAAGAAAATGAGTTTATTTGTGTTCGTTCGCTGACATATTAATGAATGATTCACGAACCTAAACGAATGATCATAACTGAACATAGATGGAATAAATATAACGGAAAAAACTGAGTGCCCACCAATTAAAAGTAAACATAAATATGTTGGTCTTAAAAATTTATTAAAACCAGATTAAATTGTAATGACAACTATTTTAATCATAAAACTATACTTTTATTGTAAAGGGCCTAGAAAATTTATATGATTATGTAAACGGACATATGTAAATGAACGAACGTAAATGAACGAACAGGACATGTGTTCATGTTCGTTCGCTTAACCAAGTAATTAAAAAGTTGTTGGTGTTTGTTTGTTTATTAAGTAACCAGACACAAACGAACTTCCCGCCGAACTATTCACGAACTTCACTGAACGTTCTGTTCATTTACAGGCCTAGATATATCAAAATGAGTACATTGCAGCATGTTTTGGTTAAAAATTGGGGAAGATATTTGACAAAAACAATAAATAAACAATAGAAATTTGAGAAATGTTTACTTGAAAACAATAATAAAATTATTTACCAGCTTCAACTACAGTGGAATCCACATAATCAGAGTCATTCTCATTGAAGCTTTCGGCCATGCTACCACTGCCATTTGAGGATGAACTAAAGGTACATGTAATGGTGCTTGACTTAGGTTGACTACGGATATGAACAGGGTGGCGGTTAACACCTCTAAATCCCCATATCCCACTTCTAAGAGTTTTAGCCTTTGTTATAGTTGCATTAACTGCAGCCTTTATTCAGTTTTAAAAAGAAATTTAACTCATCGAAATATAAGAAAAAATAAATAATTAAAACAACAGATTATCACTTATTATCTCTTTGTGTACACCATATGAATTAACAATTACAATAAACTACAAAAATGATCATCAGAATCCTAACGAACACGTAAACAATAGACGAACATCAATTCAGATTCAACGATCACTGAATCACTTGATTTGCTCACAATAATCCACCAGCATCACAAATCAATCAATTATAACACACATAGAAACGTATTTTCATGAAATCAATACAAATAACTAATTAGCAATCTAACCTAACCGAACAATCTATTGAATCTAACAATAACAGCGCTACAAAAAAAATTAACCGACATTGTGCGATACAACTGATTTAACGATCTAACGATCTGTGGAAACTAATTGGTGAATAACAACCATTAATACCAACAATCGTTCAAATTTTAACCTAATCGATGATAGTTGTGCAAAGCAAATCTATATTCATGATCTAATCGTTAATACTAACAATCATTCAAAATCCGTGGCAAATAGTGAGAGTGAGTGATGAGAAAACGAACCAGACGAATTAACCAATGAAGCGGTGGTGGTGATCCTCGGAGTGATGTTTTACGGCAGCGGTGGTGGTGATCGTCGTTTGATGGGAGGAGCAGATGATATCTTATTCTGTTTACTGCCGAAACCCTAGGTTTCTTCTTCCGCCGCTTCATACTCTCGCCTACTCGGCCGTGTACGAAACCTATCACTGGTGCGGACTGGTCTAGGTGACGAAACAACAACGGCGTCAACGTCCACGTCAGCTTCAGCTCCGGCGTCCTTGCTTTCATCGTCGGACTTTGATTGAATTACAACGGTGATTGTGGAGAGTTGGGGTTTCAAATGAGGGTTAGGGCTTGTAATTGAGGGTTCATGGTGATTTGGGGTTCATGTTATAAAAGTTTTCGGGAAATGGGTAATTGTCCCGTACATATGCGAATGTGATTAAAATTAAAATAATGGAGAACAAACAGGGCTGATGTGCACCAATTTTATCCATACGTACAAGTCACATGCTCCATTGCTCGACGTAAATTAATAAGTTATAGCTACCGACGGTCGCAAATAAAAACAAACGGTTGCAAAATCTCCCACCGTCTAATCTAGCCACTCGGTTGCAAAAACTCTGACCACGTAATCGGTTGCAAAAACTTCGACTGCCTAACCACCAAAAATAAACGGTTGCAAAAAATCCGACCGCTTAGCCAACGGTTGCAAAAAACTCCGACCACCTAACCAACGGTTGCAAAAACTCCGACCGCTTAGCCACCGTGTCAAGTAATTCGAATTTTTGGTAGCAAATTTGCTAAATCGGTTGCTAAATTTGCTACCGTTTTTTTTTTCGGTAGCAAATTTTGGTAGCAATTGCTAAATTTTCTAGTAGTGTTGGGTTTATAATGCTTCAAGAGACGCAGTTTGCGTCACTTGAAGGAATGGATCTAGGGAGATTTTGGGGAAAAGGGTGTTTTGAATTTGATTGGGTTGGCGCTACTGGTCGGTCAGGAGGTCTGTTGTCTATTTGGGATCCAAAGAGGTTTTCTGTGTCTAGAATTGAGAAGCATCATTTTTATTTATGTATTCATGGTATTTTGAAAGACAATGGGAAGGTGTTTTCGGTGGTTAATGTTTATGCGCCTCAAAAACTGAGGGATAAGCGTGCTCTTTGGGCCGAACTTGAAAGTATTATATCTCGAAATCATAGCTTTTGGGTTGTTGGTGGTGATTTTAATTGTGTGAGAGATCGTTCTGGGCGAAGGAATTCTAAGTTTAATGCTCAAGTTTCCAACGAGTTTATTGTTAAGGTGGATCTGCAGGAGTTTGTTTTAAGAGGTAGGAAGTTTACTTTCGTGCCCGGTAATAAATGTAGCCGTATCGGTCGTATTTTCGTTTCTTGGAATTTTTTAAACGAATGGACCAATGCGGATTATCGCGCTCTAGCCAGGGAGGAATCGGATCACTGCCCGTTAGTGTTGAAAATTGAAGCGAGGAATTTCGGGCCTAAACCCTTTAGGTTTTTTAACTCTTGGCTTTCTAGGGCTGATTTACATGAAGTGGTCAATAAAGCTTTATCGGGTTTTGATGAAATCAGGCCACCAGACGTGTTATTGTTGCACAAGTTTAAGAGAATCAAAGTTCAGATTATCGAGTGGCATAAGAAGTGGTCGGCTGAGGACCATGCAGAGGAGCTCAATCTAAAAGCTGAATTGTTTGACCTGGACGAGTATATTGACGAGAGGGATTTGACCGAAGCTGAGATGTGGGTCTATGTTGAAGCAAAGAAACGGCTGCGAGAGTTGGAAGAAATCAAAAAGAAAGATATTCGGCAAAGATCGTGTGTTAGGTGGGCTCGGGACGGGGATGAAAACTCTAGTTTTTTTTCACGGTTTAGTCAATACGAGGAGGGTTTCAAATAGTATTCCGGGTTTGATGGTTAATGGCAAATGGGTGTTTAAGCCACCGAAAGTGAAAAGATAAGTTTTTACTTTTTTTAAAAAACGTTTTGTTGAAGACATACCTACTCGGCCGAAGTTGGAGTGTTTTGGAATTAAGCGGTTGACTGAGGAGGATGCCGAAGAGCTTGTGGTTCAGTTTAGTGAGAAGGAAATTAAAGAAGCAGTTTTTGATTGTGGAGGTGACAAGGCCCCGGGCCCTGATGGCTTTAATTTTAGGTTCGTGCAAATGTTCTGGTCATTACTCGCCGATGATTTTGTCTAGATTATGCAGAATTTTTTTGATACGGGTACTATAAATCGGGGAGTGGGTTCATCTTTCATTACTTTGATTCCTAAAGTTAAAGATCCGGTTGGGTTGCATGAATATCGGCCGATTACTCTAATAGGAGTTCTTAGTAAAGTAATTTCCAAGGTTCTCTCTAATCGGCTTAAAAAGGTGATGGGTAGTATCATTCACGAAACGCAATCGGCTTTCCTTTCAAGGAGGTACATTCTGGACGGGCCTTTAATAATTAATGAAATTTCATCGTGGGCGAAAAGGATGGAAAAAGAATTATTTTTGTTTAAAATTGACTTCGAGAAAGCTTATAATAATATGAATTGGGAGTTCCTGGTTTCGATTATGAGGCAAATGAATTTTCCGGGAAGATGGTGTAATTGGATAAAGGGAGTTGTTTCATCGGCTCATTCCTCTATTCTCGTGAATGGTTCACCTACTTTCGAGTTTGATTGTGGCAAAGGCATACGACAAGGTGATCCTATTTCGCCTTTTTTATTTTTGATAGTCATGGAGGGCCTTTCTTCGATGATTAGGAAGGCTTGTAGTCATGGTATGTTCAATGGTGTGCGTTTTAATATCGATGGTCCTATGATATCTCATCTTCTCTATGCCGATGATGCAAGGGTTATGGGTGAGTGGTCTCAACGTAATTTTAAAGCTTTGAAGAGAATCTTATGTATTTTTCATTTGTGCTCGGGGCTTCGAATTAACTTGCACAAGTCGAATCTATTTGGGATCGGGAAGAGCGTGGAGGAGGTCAGAATTATTGCAAATGGGTTGGGTTGTAGACCGGGGTCCTTCCCATTTAAGTACTTGGGAATTCTTGTGGGCGCTAATATGAACCGAGTTAGTAATTGGGATTCGGTCGTTGAGGTGTTCAAAAAGCGATTATCATCTTGGAAGGTTAATGTTTTATCCATTGCAGGTCGGGTTATTCTTATAAAGTCGGTTCTTGAAAGCCTCCCCTCCTATTATTTCTCTTTATATAAAGCCCCTGTTACGGTTATAAATAAACTCGAGTCTATTGTTAGACGCTTCCTTTGGGGAGGGTGTGATGAAAAGAAAAAAATTCATTGGGTTTCCTGGGATGTAGTCACGAAAAATATAAAAGACGGAGGATTGGGTATTTCTAAATTGGAACAGAGCAATTATGCGTTGTTATTGAAATGGTTATGGAGATATCGAATAGAAAAGGAGGCGCTTTGGAAGGTCGTTGACGCGGTGCATGGCTCGAAAAGAAGATGGGAAACTTTCCAATGTAGTAGTCGGTTTCCGGGTACGTGGTCTAAATTGGTGAAAGTGGGTGTTAGATTGAAGGTGAACGGTATCGGGTTCACTAATATGATCCGAGGGGTGGTGGGTGATGGTTCGAGCATAAAATTCTGGATAGATCCTTGGCTTACGACCGAACCTTTGAAGACGAAGTTTCCTTCGCTATTCCGCCTTGAATATTAGAAAGGGTGTACGGTGGCGGAGAGATTTTGTGTTAATAACCTTTATTGCACGATTCAATGGAGATTGAAGAAGTACCCGGCCACTAGTATTGAAGTGGAAGAGGTAATTTATTGTCATAGATTGGTCTCGGGCATGCTTTTGACCGGTAGTGAATATTCTTGGGCTTGGAATCAAGGTTCGAAAGAAGGCTACTCGGTTAAGGAAGATCGAAAGTGGTTAAAAAGCAACGAACCAAGCGAAGGTAATAAGGTTTTTAATTGGTGTAAGTGGATCCCGAATAAGTGTAACATTTTTATGTGGAGGGCGAGTTTGGATAGACTTCCTACTCAAAGTGCTCTTATGAGATGAAACATTAATGTGAGGGATGTATTATGTGCGTTTTGTGGAGAAACCAATGAAACGGTTGATCATTTGTTCTCTGGGTGTATGGTTGCGTGTGGGGTGTGGAATGCGATTGCGTCTTGGTGTAAAATTCCTCGATTCTTCGTGTTCTCAGTCCTTGACGTGCTGCATATCATCAATCATATGGCCGAATCAGAGAAAAAGAAAGAAGTAGTTTATGGAATAATCGTTATTGCGTGTTGGAGAATTTGGAAGGCGAGGAACGAAAAGGTTTTCAATGGGGCGGATTCGAACGTAGTTCAAATTGTTTCGGATGTTAAATCGATGGGGTATCTCTGGTATAGGAGTAGACATAAAGAGGGTACGTTCGATTGGAGAAATTGGTGTAATTTTTCTTTTTCTTTGATGTAATGTTCTTTGTGACGGTCTTTCTCTAACTTGGAGTTGGCCGTCTCGAGTTGTTTTTTAATAAAATTCGCCTTTCAAAAAAAAAGATGATTGAGATTCTATATTTATGCATATCGTAATTTCAATGGGAAATATATTAAATTAATGGAATAAGTAATTTAATAGAATTGTTTATTTATACATTTCACAAACCATATAACCTGGTAAATAATATTGTAATTTGTTTAGTAACTAGTGTACTTCACGTATCGAAACCATTAAAGTCGTCATTTATATGTATTCTTATGTTTATATATTTGAAGAAATTGTAAAATATATACTTACATGAATAAACAATTTTACTAAAAAATTTGTTTTCTAATTAGAATAAAGTAAGAGGCATACAAAGTTATGAGAATAATCGTTTAATGATTTAACAATTGAACATATTATTTGGTAGTAGATTTATTAGTAGATGTCTATAATCGGCTTTTCTCAAAGAAAACATAATTTTAGATGAGCCGCTTATCGTTAATGAGGTTGCGGCTTGGGCCAAAAAGAGGAAAATTCAGGCGTTTTTCTTAAAACTTGATTTTGAAAAGGCGTTTGATAATGTTAATTGGGGTTTTCTCTTTTCTATCCTTAGTCAAATGGGTTTCCCGAGTCAGTGGAGTCTTTGGATTCGGGGCATCCTTTTGTCAGCAAGGTCTCCGGTGTTGGTTAATGGGTCCCTAACTTTTGAATTTCAATGCTCTAAAGGGATTAGACAAGGAGACCCGCTGTCTCCTTTTCTTTTCCTTATTGTCATGGAGGCGTTATCTTGTATGGTAGGGTAGGCTTGTGAAGTAGGGCTGTTTAAGGGGTTACAATTGCCGAATGGAGGGACGATGATATCGCACCTTCTGTATGCGGACGATGCGATGATCATTGGTGAGTGGTCAGAAATTAACATCAGAAATGTGGCGAGATTGCTTAGATGTTTTCGGATGTGTTCGGGGCTAAAAGTTAATTTCCATAAATCATCTATTTATGGATGTGGGATTAATGGGGACCCAGTTAAGAATATGGCAGAAGTCTTGGCTTGTAAACCGTGCTCGTTCCCATTCACGTATCTTGGAATCAAAGTCGGTGCAAATATGAATAGAATATCAAACTGGGATCCGGTGATTCAAATTTTTGAAGCTCGTTTATCTCTTTGGAAAGCTCATACTCTCTCTATTGGGGGAGGGTCACTCTTATTAAGGCGGTGTTGGAAAGTCTCCCGGTATATTATCTTTCCATTTTTAAAGTCCCGGTTAAGGTCAAGGATATTTTAGAAGGGGTAATCAAAAGGCTTCTTTGGGGAGGTGCTAATTCCTCCAAAAAGATACACTGGGTGGCGTGGGATCAAGTTACTATGCCTAAGAAGAGGGGAGGTCTTGGCCTTTATAAGTTGGATACGACTAATATTGCGCTTCTTTCAAAATGGGCCTGGAGATACAAATCCAATAAGGAAGATCTATGGAAGAGAGTGATTGATGGGGTTCATAATTATAAATGTTGGGTCGGAGTGGTTCCTGTTAATAAATATGTCGCGGGTACGTGAAAACCGATTGCAAAAGTATTAAATGAGGTCCGTTTGGGGGGGGGGGGGTGAGAAGCTCATCAACTTAATTCAAGGTGAAGTGGGCAAAGGGAACAAAATCTATTTTTGGACAGACCTGTGGTTTGGTAATTGCACTTTTCAATAAAGCTTTCCAAATATTTTCAAGTTAGAAAAGAAAAAGAATTGTAAAATTAAAGACAGAATATGGTGGCAAGATAATTTCATATGTTGGGGGTGGGAGTGGTCGAGGAACCCGTCGTCTCAGATGGAGATGGAGGAATGGGAACGTCTGTTCAGTACTTTAACTTTGGTTAGATGGAGTAAGAAGGATGATTCGTGGAGGTGGTTAGGGGATCATTCTGGGGTTTTTTCGGTCAGTTCGGTTAGAAAGAAGTTAACGGACAGGGTTGGTGCTGGGCATAGTGTGCTGAATTGGAGTAGGTGGGTGCCGATTAAATGCAATATTTTCGCTTGGTGAGCGGTTTTAAATAGGCTACCGACTTCGGAGATGCTTATGAGAAGGAACATAAGGGTGGAGTCTTCTTCTTGCGTGTTGTGTAATTGTGGAGAAGATAACATCGATCATTTGTTGTCTGGGTGTTTTGTGTCGGCTTTGGTGTGGCAGCAAATAAGCGTTTGGTGTTGGATCCCCCATATTTTTGCCTTTTCAACCAAAGATCTTATGGAGCTCTACTCCTCCTTGGCTTTGGGTAAAAGAGAAAAGGAGATTCTTCATGGTATAATTATTATCGGGTGTTGGAGGATTTGGAAAGCTAGAAATGATAAGATTGATAAAGAAAAAGTGGTCAAGATTCACGAGATAATGAAAGATATTAAAACTGTAGGTTATCTATGGTTAAAAAATAGATCAAAAAAAGGAGAGGTGGTATGGGATAACTGGGTTAATTTTGAATTATTATAATTTTGATTTAGTGTTTGTAGTCTTGCAGTTGTTCCTCTGGTTCTCTGTGGAGGAGCCCAGCTTCTGGGTTTCCCCTTTTGTGTAATGAAGTTTAAGTTTCAAAAAAAAATGAGCAATAGCAAATTATTGCTTCAAATGAGCAATTAGCACATACTATAAAACTGCGTAAAGTAACTACACAAACCCTAATTGAAGTGGTGATTTGGTTGTGAATGTTTGGAATGTTAGATGTTAATAAGTGAGGTGACTTTTGATAAGTTTCAGTGAGATGGCGATGAACAAAGATGAATAGAAAAGGAGTTATGTTATTATTGCTAGCTTGCTTTACAAAGAGAACATATGTACATATATAACATCCTAGAGGAATCTTCCCTTCGGACCGTTACACCTTGGGCTCCTTCTATTGACTGCTGGTCCCTCTGACTCGGGCCAGGGAACTAGCTATTATCCGCTGGACAATCTTTTCCCTCCAAGATTATGTCAACTTCACCTCTGAAGTATTCAGATTAATAAGGACAAGTCGGTCGTTGACCTTAGACCTTGTCTGGAGTGCTTTGGGCTGCTACTGGGTTGGAATTCTTGGGCTTTTGTTGGGCTCCATTCGACCTAGCCTC
Organism: Bidens hawaiensis; assembly: GCF_021521415.1. NCBI lineage: Eukaryota > Viridiplantae > Streptophyta > Magnoliopsida > Asterales > Asteraceae > Bidens > Bidens hawaiensis. The sequence continues at coordinate 52,920 of NW_027495715.1, read as the reverse complement.
TTCAAGTCCCCCAGTCTATTATCGTTGTTATTTATGATAACGGTAATAGACTTATTTCAGGTCCGGCTCTTTTTTTATTCATTCCTTGCGTTTTGTAATTTGTAGCTTTGGGGTCGTTAGGGCTTCTTTGTAGGTCCGGCCCGTTTTCCATGCCCTTATATTATGCTACCTTCAGCCCACTTTCGGCCCACGAACTGAGGTGGTAAAATGTGTGGTTAAAATTGAATTACACATTTCCCTAGCCCTCATTATGCCTGCAGACATTTACATCCATCACTTCACTTTTCACCTAACTCTCTGTCCTCTCTCTCTTCATTAAACTTCCGGCGTCTCTTCGTTCTCCGTCCGATCCTCTCCCCGTCCACCTTTTAATCAGGTTAGTTTTCATTATTTCTGTCTTTGATCTTCTTCTCCTTATCATGAATCGCGAAGGTTTGTCTTCGATCACCTACGCTCTTACCCAAGAAAAGATGCTCACCCTGTGTGCCCGTTATCCCCTTATCGTTATCTCCTATTCTGCCTGAACCTCACGAGACAGCCATCAGTCATCCCAACCTCATCACATTGTACACGAAAAACTTAGAATGTGCAAATATTCGTTACCCTCTCACCGATTTTCAAACGGCCCTGTTAAAGTATCACAAATTAGGGTTTTCTCGGGTTCATCTGTTAGGCTTTTTGCGGGTAACTCATTTCGAGGTGGCGTGTCGGGCGATGGGAGGCTTTGCAACAGCCCCCCTATCCCGTCGATTTTATCGCCTTAAAGTGGACGGCGATTGGTTTACATTCGAACGCCGTCCTGTGAACAAACAACCGTCTTGTTATTCGAAGATGCCGACCGGGTTTAGCCCTAAAGAGTGGAAGGACAGTTTTTTCTTTGTTTCTCCCAATTTTGCCCCTGGTCTTCTTAGCCGTCGTTGCACAGACACAATCATTCGCGACATCGCTCCTCACCCTCCCATGAATTAGAACGATCTACATGATTTACTTGTGAACAACCCTACAGAAGCCATGACTTATCTGGAGTCATTGTTGTATATGGTGGGGATGTACCAGATATGGTCGGATCCTTCTACTCGGCCAGCTATACTTGAGAATGGCCGAGGTCTTTTAGCACCCTGTTAATTCTTCTTCTTTCTCGAGCCCCCTTTTTGCTTTGAAGGCTGCTGATTTCCTTTTTCTTTTTTGCAGAGATGAGTTTGAAGGAGGCCTTGCAGAGAGGGCCTTTGAAGTCTGCCGCATTTGTTCGCCTTCCAGTGGCACCAGCAACTAGTTCTAAAACGGAATCGGTTTCCTTGGGACGTCCCCATCCTGATGGGTTCTTCGATGTTGAGGAGACTCCTGAACGAAAGGCATCGTTGGCCACTATGTTTGATGCCTCCATGAAGAATCGCTTGAAGGGCTCAAAACATCTTTGCTTGGGCCAATCGTCTTCATCCCAGCCGGCCAGCATACCTGCCACGAAGATTGTGAACCTGAACGATGATTTTGCATTCCAGACTGTTGTCTCTGCTAAAGAGAATGACGGTCATGGTTCTGGGTCCGCTCACCCTGATCCCCAGGGTAAACTTCCTGAAGGACCGGTGTTGCCACCCCAAGTTCAACCACCTCCAGAGGCTGAACCCTCATCCAAGTTTATGCCATTCGTCCCTAAATGGAACCTGGATGTCCGTTCATCGGTGCTTACTCCCCAGCAGGCCCATAGTTTCCTTAGTGAGGTTGTTCCCCCAGTGGACCTTGCTCATCTCCAGGCCATGAATTTGACTAGTCTCGTGAGTGAGTTTGGGACCCATCTTTACCACACCTTGGCTCTTGGGGCTGTCACCCGACAGTCTTTGATTATCGTGGATCAGGTTTTACAGAAGAACCAAGAAAAAATCAACTCGCTGGAGCAGGCGATCGAAAGAGGTCGGCAGAAGATTCAGAGTCTGTGGCAGAAGGTTGTTTTATCTGAGGAGAAGGTTCTTGAGTCATCCAGTCTGTCGACAGAGTTGAAGAAATCCCAGGACCAGGTCGTTCGCCTGACGGCTGATCTCTCTGTATCCCTGAAACAGACTGCTATCCTGGAGGCTCAATATGCTGAAGCCAAAAGTGGTCACGAGAAATACCAAGAGGTACATATTTCTCCTCCTTTTGTTTTCTCTTCTTCTTTTTCTTTGTTAATAAATGAACTGTTTCTGATTTGTCCTGTAGGCGGTTGATGAGCTCAAACAGGAGCGTGAAGAGCATGAGTGTTTGAATCATGCCGTGGAGGAGATCCAGGCCCATAAGGATCAGGTGATCGAGGGTTATCGCAAGGAATGTGATGAACTGAAACAGGAACGTGATGGCTTGAAGTTGGAATGCGATGGTTTGGAGTTGGAACGTGATGGTTTGAAAGCTGATCGGGCGTGGTTGGTGGTAGATGGATTCAAGCAGGTGTACGAGCGAGCTAAATCTTGCCGAGAGACTTGTCAGGTCTGGGATGTTTTGAATAGGGCTGTTTTCGCCTCGGGGTTTTAGCATGGTTTGCAGTCAGGCTATGATTATCATGAAAAAGGGGTTCCCATCTTCGATGTCCCCACCTTCTCGGTGACCGCTGAGGCGGAGGCGTAAAAAGCTTTTATTGCCTACAAAAACTTCGAGCCCCCGATCTTGGCACAACTTTCCTCCACCCCTGATATGCCGGTGTGTGAGATTCAAACCTTGACTTCCGTTGTAAACCCATCCACTCCACCCCCAGAACCGCCGTAGTAGGTGTTTTTTAGGGGGTTGTCCCCTTTTTCCAGACTTTCTTTAGTATTTTGTATGTTTGTGATGGATAATTGTGTTGTTAACCCTTTAAGGGTCTAATATGGATGTTGTTCCCTTTCCCCCCTGGGGGGCCGACTGTATGATTAAGTAATGTTTGCATTTCACTTGTTTTAAGTATTTACTATGCATGCATGATTTAGAAAATTCTTAATAGTTTAGGTTAACCAGATAGCCTATCGGTGAGGCCTTCTCCCTTTTCATGATGGGAGGTATGTGATTGACATGAGTTTGTTTGAACATTTTTCTTCGAGGTGTTGTGATTTAGATGATGATTTCAGCGTTAGGCCACGAATGACCTATGTGGGGACTCCCGAAGAGGTTTTTCATACAAAATAAACTTCATGTCTTTAATTGTTGATCATGTTACATAAATGGGTTACAAAAAGAATGATAGTCATGATCTATTTCCCTGGTTTCCTCCCGGAGAGGTTATTATGGGTCTGGAGACCCTTCTTGAGCACACGTGGCTAGTCGTTTCAAAATATTTTTAAAAGTAGCCCCTTGTGTGTTTCACCTGCGTCCCTCCTTCTGGGGATATCAAGCATAATATTTCCTGAGTTGCATCGTGTTCCATGTACGGGGCACCTCCTCCCCCTTGTGGTACGCCAGCTTGTAAGCACCCTTGTCCCCCGCCCAGATGACTTGGTAAGGGCCTTCCCAGCGTGGTCCCAGTTTTCCTTGGTTTTCCTGTCTACTCACCTCGTTTTCCCGAAGGACCAGGTCTCCTACCTTGAACCTGACCTCTCTTACCCTCGAGTTGTAATATTTTTCCATTCTTATACTCGGTTTCTCGCCTAGCATCCGCCTCCCTTCTTTCTTCAGCAAAATTCAGATTCAGCCTGAGGTCGTTTTCGTTCTCTTCCATAGTTAACCGGGTTCTTCCGGTAGGCAGAACGATTTCAACGGGTATCATGGATTCCGTCTCGTAAGTTAGGCTGAAAGGCGTCTCTCCGTTACTAACTTTAGGCATGGTTCGATGAGCCCATAGGACATGAGGCAGTTCTTCTACCCACAAACCTCGTTGCCGGCCCAAGCGGCCGGTTATCCCTTCTACTATGCGCCTGTTGGCCCTTTCCACTTGTCCGTTTGCTTGAGGGTGGGCCATCGACGTGAAGACTTGCCTGATTTTAAGCTCTTTGCACCATTCTCTGAACATTCATCCCGCAATTTTCTTCCCATTGTCTCTCACGATAGTATGAGGCAGTCCGAAGCGACAAACGATGTTTTCCCATACAAATCTCTTCACCTGATGCCCTGTGATCGTGGATAACAGCTTGGCTTCCACCCATTTGGTGAAATAGTCGATGGCCACTTATGGAATGGACCCACTATGTCGATACCCCACTTATGGAATGGCCAGGAAGAAGTCACTGGAACAAGGTTCAATTTAGGTTTCCGGGTCACCGGGGCATAGATTTGGCAGCTATCTCATTTCCGTATTTCCCTTAGGTCACTCATAAACATGGTCGGCCAGTAGTATCCTGCCCTTATGGCTCGTGCTGCTACCATCTTGGCCCCCATGTACATCCCACATATTCCTTCGTGGATTTCTCGTATAACGTACTCGGCTTCTCCATATCGATGCACTTGAGGGAAAGCCCCAAATAGGACCTCCGGCACAAAGCCCCCTCTATTATTTCATATTGAAGAGCTCGAATCCTCAGCCTGCGTGCCTCTTGTTTGTCTTCGGGCAAAATCCCTTCCTTCAAGATGGCATTAGCGGGATCATCCAGCAAGGCTCCGGTGCCCCCACACCGGCCACCATTTTCTCCGATATTGACGGCTGTTTGATGGTTTCTAATTTGATGTTTTTCTCCAAATGGTCAAAGGCTATGGATGCTAACTTGCTCAGGGCGTCCGCTTACTTGTTCAAACTTCTGGAGATGTGAATGACCTCGGCCTTGTCAAAACTTTCCAACAGTTCCTTTAGTCTTCTTCAAGTATTGTATCATTTTGGTATCTTTAACCTCGTACTCCCCTTTCACTTGGTTGGCGACAAGCAACGAGTCCACGTGAGCCTTGATACGCCGGACTGGCATCTTTTTTACCATCCTCAGCCCTGCCAACAAGGCTTCATACTCAGCCTCGTTGTTAGTGCTGGGGAAATTCTGTCGCACTGCGTATGTCAGTTCTATCCCTTCGGGGCTGACAAGTATTAATTCTGCCCCGCTCCCATCTTCGTTGGAGGCCCCGTCAGTGTATAGGTTCCATAAAGGTTCCTATGGATCCTCCGGAATGTCAGCCACCGCCTTTTCCTGGTGGTTTTCTTGGGGCAAAGGTTCTTCTTGCCCAACTGTCGGGCCTTCTGTGAGGAAGTCGGCTATCACCTGCCCTTTGAAAGCTGCTCGCGGCTTATATTAAATGGAGTGATCACCCAGCTCTATCGCCCTTTGGCGAGCCTGCCAGATACCTCCGGCTTCAATAGTATTCATTGGAGAGGTTGGTCTGTCAAGACCCGAATAACATGGGCTTGGAAGTACCTCCTCAATTTTCTCGCAGTGTAAATGAGGGACATCACTGTCTTCTCGATGGGAGAATATCTTTCCTCCGGCCCCTTCAATGTGCGATTAACGAAATATATGGGTATCTGGATTTCTTTATTCTCAACCATGAGTACTGAGCTGATCGTCCGATCGATGTGCGAGAGGTAGAGTATTAGGACCTCTCGTGGTTGGGGAGCTGTAATCGTGGGGAGCTCACAGAGGTGTGCCTTTAAATCTTGGAAAGCCTTTTCCTGCCTTGGTATCCCAACTAAACTTATTCTTCTTCACGCTCCTTCTTAGGACTGCTATGAACGGGAGCGTCTTATCCGCTATCTTGGAGAGGAAACGATTGAAGGCCACCAGTCGCCCGTTTAACCTTTGCACCTCCTTTACACTTGTCGGGGAATCCATCTGGATCAAGGCTTCAACCTTTTCAGGGTTGGCTTTGATCCCTTCCTTAGTCACTAACACTCCCAAGAACTTCCCCTCCTCGACCCCGAGTGAACACTTGCCTGGATTTAGCTTCATGTTAGCTCCCCTGAGGGTGTTGAAAGTTTATCTTATGTGATTCAGCATTCGGTCTTCGTCTGTGCCTTTAATGACCAGGTCGTCTACGTATATCTCTACGTTTCTTTCCTTTTGCTGATCGAAAATTTTATCCATGAATCGCTGATACGTTGCCCCCGCATTCTTCAAACCGAAAGGCATCTTAGTATAACAAAAAGTTCATTCGTTAGTGTAGAACACCGTTTTCTCTTCGTCCTTGGGGTACATTTGAATTTGATGGTACCCCTTATATGCATCCAGGAAACATCTAAGAGCGTACCTCGTGGGGGACTCTATCTTTTTTTCGACTTCTAGGAGGGGTATGAGTCCTTCGGGCAAGCCTTGTTCAAGTCTTTAAAATCAATACACATACGCCAGCTGTTATCTAACTTCGCGATCATAACCGGGTTCGAGATCCACTGCGGATATTTGACTTCTCTAACGATCCCCGCCTGCACAAGCTTGGCCGTTTCTTCTCGGACTGCCCGGTTTTTTTGGTGGGGGCCAGACTCCTTTTCTTCTGTCTGACCGGTTCCATCCAGTGGAACTCGTCCAAACTGTGTTGCACCAGATTTCGTGGAACCCCCGTCATGTCTTCATGTTTCCAAGAGAACACGTCGGTGTTCCGTAGTAACACCTCTTTCAGTCCCGCTTTACCCCGGTCGGACAACTAGGACCCGATCTTTACTGTCTGGTCTGGGTGTTCCCCGTTGAGGACCCATTCCTCCATTCCATTCTTCATTTTGACCCCCTTGCCAATGCTGGCCACTATCTCTGTGGATGACCGGATGGTCGCTATTCCCTTAGGGGTCGGGAACCTCATATACCCGTGCACCTTAGACGGGACTGATCGGAGTGACCTCATCCCGGGTCTGCCCAAGATGATATTGTATTTTGATGGAGCCAGGACTACGGAGAAACATAGGTAGACTGTTCGGGTTTTGTCTTCGTGTATGAGGGTGAATGGCAGGGTAAGAGATCCTAGGGGTTCCACTACCTCCCCCGAGAACCCCATTAATGGACATATGTCTTCCTCCAACCTTCTTCGGATTTCTCTTTGGAGCCTTACGAAACAATGCTCATACATTACCTCTACCCCGCGGCCTCCATCCACGTGGACCCGCGCTAACCGATGTCCTGCTACACTCGCAGAGATGTTTAAAGGCATCTCTCGCGCTTCCTCTTCCGGTATGCCTGGGAACCATACATACGACTTCATCCATGCGGTGCTCGATGCGTAGGAACCCATCCTTCCCACCTTCATGGCTCTTCCCGGATCCTCTTCGCCGTTGTCTCTTCTTCGAATCATGTCGATGTAGTGCTTATCTTCGTCTTCATCCTTGATTTTTGTGGGAGACCCCCTGGCCGGAAGGGGTAGCTGTCCGGACTTTAAGGTCGCCTCCCACAACTTTTTTAGCTGAACACAGTTATACGTGGTGTGGCCATGACTCTTATGGTAATTACAATACCCCTAGGGATTGGGCTTGTATGCTTGTTTGAAAGGACTGGGAGCCCTTGCCGAGTACTTGGCTTTATCTGCTGCCAGAATTTCTTCTCCTCCTGGTGGAGGTTTTTCTCCGTAAGGTGATCGGATTCGTCCCTCTTCAGGGCGTATGGGGCTGGGGAAACGAGGTGGATGGTACGTGGTCGACGGCATATACCCAACATGAGTTCTGGAAGGGCGGTAAGGTGTGAAGCGGGTTTTGTCGAACGACGCTCTTATCTTCCCGGGACTGTGACCTCCTATGCTTTTTTCCCCCGATCGGTTTCGGGGAAGCCTTCTTCGTCTCCCATTCTCGGAGCTTGGATCATGTGTCTTTCCCTCTAACGAACGCTCGGACGGTCCATCAATTGGTCGAAAGTGTACGGGAAGTCTTCTCCCAGTTTCTCTGTTAGCTGGGAAAACCTCACCCCGTTGATGAAGCCGCTGATTTTCATGACCTCCCCCCTGTGATGTTCGTGCTTTCGGATACGTATCTGTCCATGAACTGTTCCACCTTTTCCTCGTCCCTTCTTCGAATGTGCAAGATCTCGTTAGAATTCTTCATGGCCTTCCTCTGTTGGCTAAAGTTCCTCAAGAATTTCTCTCTCAGTTCTTCGTAGCTGTCTATGCTTCCTGGATCGAAGCTATCAAACCAGATCCGGGCACCTCCCATTAGAGTTTGGGGGAACATGAGGCACCATGCCGGCATGGACCACCCACTGACCATCCCCGCCCCTCGAAAGGCGTGGAGGTGGTCTTCCGGATCTTGGGTTCCATCGTACTTATCCACAGTAGAAGGGTAGCGAAGTTTGGGAGGCAAGGTCGCCTCTGCTATTCGACGAGTGAATTTGGACACATCGGGCGTGTCCGAGGGCCAATAAGGAGTGTCTAGCATGCTCGATGTGGACTCGTTCTTCGCTTTTTCTTTGACGGAAGAGAGGAGAGTGACCAAAGACTCTAGGAGGACGTTAGAATCTTGGGTCAGGGTGCCTTCCGACTTCGTGTTATTTTCCGGTGATGGCGTGTCAAATGACAAACGGGTTTTTATTGCCATTAGTTTCTCCTTTCTTTCGTGTTCTTCTAGGCATGCTTTGAGAGCAACCTTATGAGCTCGCACAAACTCGGGAGTGATTTCCCTTTTTCTTCTATACTTTTCCCTTTCCCGGCTCGGTCTTCTTGATTCTCTTCCTCCTTCTCGTCTTAAACCATGATTGGCCCTTCCATGTCTGGAAGGCTACCTGAACATGGGTCAATGTTGGTGGGATCCATTATTCCTCCTACTGTGGTAATGGCTGGCACACTTTCTTCGTTGGAAATGGATTTGGGAGCCGACGATATGCCGTCCGAGTTTACGTTGGCCATCTTGTTTGAAACTGCCTGTGAGACCGTATAGAATAGGGTCCCACGGATGGCGCCAATGTAGAAACCCCAATTGAAGTGGTGATTTGGTTGTGAATGTTTGGAATGTTAGATGTTAATAAGTGAGGTGACTTTTGATAAGTTTCAGTGAGATGGCGATGAACAAGATGAACAAAGATGAATAAAAAAGAGTTCTTTTATTATTTCTAGCTTGCTTTACAAAGAGAACATATGTTACAGCCCCCGACCCCTATACCCTGGGAGGGAAGCCGTGAACATTGATTAGTGGTATCGGTGTTTATTAAATTATTTTGCAGGGGAATATTTCATCAGAATCGTAGTTAGGAAAAATGATCAGAGTTATAAAAACACCATGTTTATTTTTATTATAAACTGGGAATTTAACCCATTTTGATACAAACATAAGCTTTATGGGGATAAACCCTAATTTACAAAACACGTTTCTTTATTCTTGTGACAAGCCACTTATTTAAGCTGGAAGCCCGCATGCATCATTCCCTTGTCTCTAACAAATCACCTGAAACATGTTTAAAATATTTGATCAACAAGAAATATTGGTGAGTACATTCATTTGTAAATGACACATTTTACATTTACAGCATTAAGATGTTTTTACATCTGCCTGCTTACAAATTACCGAAAGGTACTTGTCACTCGACCGTATTCATGACTGTGGTCATATTACTTATTGGCTAACACTTGTCCAATAAGTAACGTGTAATAGCCCAGTAGGCAAGCCTTGTATACAAAACCCCACAATACCAGTAGTAACCATCACGTAAGTCTACAGAGACTTAATCATTGTAATGTATTTAAAATACTTTTAAAAATATATTTGAAAATATTTAGACCATCTGCTATGAGTTTTATAGGTTTTGAAATCATCATGACAGTGTCGGAAAAACAGTTGTCACACGCAAATGTGAGTGGTACAAAAACTCGAATGTATCACCTTGTAAGTTTACAATTAAAGAAAACGCCTCTTGGTATTAAGCACATAGGATAAACACAATGTAGTATATCTAGATTAGTATAAAACCAATAATCATAACGACAATCACGAGAGTAGAAACTTCACACGATGGCACAATGTCTTACCTTGATAGGCAGAGATTTCGGATTCGTGTATATTTCTTTTGATCGGATAGGATATCGTTACAACTCGGATATTATACTCTTAATATGTATGTGTGTGAGAATTCAGAGAGAGAATCAGAATTTTGGTGCAAAGAATGAACGTCCCGTTCTCAATCTATTTATAGCTGATTTTGGACCCCATCGCGATACGCGATGGCCATAAATAGAAAGGCGTCGCGTATCGCGAAGAATCTTGTAGCTTGGCCGAGTCAGCCCTAGGCATGCTACGTGGCACGCCACGTGGCATGCAACGTGTCACATCTGCGTAACTTCCACGTCGTGATACGCGATGTGTTACTTTGGGAGTCCATCGCGTATCACTATGCCGCCAAGTTTCTGGATAATATTACACGTCATTGAGCTACGCGATGAGGCTAACCTAAACCGGTCGCGTATCGCGATGGAAGGATAATTAAAAATCTTAATTTTCCACAAAAATACTAAGGCGGCCCTTAAGCGGCTCGCGGCGATACAAGCGTGCGAAGTGCAAAATGCGCCATCAAAGCGCCACATTGCGCCCATCGCACTTCGCCCGTGCCCGTGCGCGTTAATTTTGGGTTAAAAAATAGATCAAAAAAAGGAGAGGTGGTATAGAATAACTGGGTTAATTTTGCCATATTATAATTTTGATTTAGTGTTTGTAGTCTTGCAGTTGTTCCTCCGGTTCTCTGTGGAGGAGACCTGTTTCTGGGTTTCCCCTTTTGTGTAATGAAGTTTAAGTTTCAAAAAAAAAATGAGCAATAGCAAATTATTGCTTCAAATGAGCAATTAGCACATACTATAAAACTGCGTAAAGTTACTGTAGAAATCCCAATTGAAGTGGTGATTTGGTTGTGAATGTTTCGAATGTTAGATGTTAATAAGTGAGGTGACTTTTGATAAGTTTCAGTGAGATGGCGATGAACAAGATGAACAAAGATGAATAAAAAAGAATTCTGTTATTATTGCTAGCTTGCTATACAAAGAGAACATATGTACATATAACATCCTAGGGGAATTTTCCATCCGGACTGTTGCACCTTGGGCTCCCTCTATTGACCGCTGGTCCCTCTGACTCGTGCCATTGTACTAGCTATTATCTGCTGGACAATCTTTTCTCACCAAGATTATGTCAACTTCACCTCTGAAGTATTCAGATTAATAAGGATAAGTCGGTCGTTGACCTTGAACCTTGTCTGGAGTGTTTTGGACTGCTACTGGGTTGGAATTCTTGGGCTTTTGTTGGGCTCCATTCGACCTAGCCTCTTCAGTTACGAATAAAGAAATTATATAATAATGACTCATTTGTCATTTTAGAAATGGTGAAAACTTGACGATTATTCTAGACAATATAATCAGTGATCTCTATCTTGAAAGCATAATGTTTGTCCAACATTCTGTCTGACAACAATATGTCATAACCACCATGTACTAAAAGGTAAATAACCGTATTATGTAAATAATACTCTATTATGAATGCAATATCTTATAATAAAAAAATGAATAGTCCATATGCTGTACATCACACTGGTACTGAACCTAACATTGTTCTGTTGGTAGTTCATGGTGAAGCATAATGCCATGAGTCATGTATATCACTTTCATAATTAATTTTACAAATGGTAATAGTGTGAATAAATATTAAATGGGTTAAAATATATGTAAATCTTTTGACCAAATTACTATTTTGTTGACAATCCCAAACATGCTAATTAGTAGCTTTGACCTGGTAAAAGTCAAGTTTGGGCAAAATTAACCAAATTATATATTTCCTTCAACATTTGTATAATGATCAAACTTCTGAAATAGTTAAAAATTTGCCAGACATACCATAATTAGAATAACTATCATAATTAATCAAAATACATTTTTCTTTCAACATTTCCATAATACCCTTTTCATCAAAAAGCTTTCTAACAGTTCTAAATCTTCTATAGGCCACCTCACAATTAATAGTAGGTTCAGTTGGAGTTTGGTACTCACCAACATATTTGTGGTGGTTGCTATAAACTTCCCCACAATTCTGATTATGTTTGTTAATTTACGTTCGTTCTTTTATGTTTGTTGCTTTAAACCTTTTTTTTAACTATGTAAGTTTATAAACTTTATAAATATTTAAATATTAAATAAAACCCCATATGAAAAGAAATAAAAAAACATAAAACAACTGGACATATGTGTGTAACTGTTGTCTAGGTTTTAAACGAACAAACTTCAACTGGACATATGTGTTGATGGCTATTAAAATCCCAAACGTAAACCCTAACAGCCATATTTGAAAAAAAAACAAAACATGAACACGCCAATTTTCTTAGTGAATGAACATGAACAAAAAAGTTGTTTGAATATATGCATGGGTTCATGTTCGAACAATTCAAAATAAACAAATAAAAGGGTGTTAACCATGCTCAATGCATGTTGCCACGTGTGATAGTAACAGATAAGGATCTTGCATTGATAAAAGCGTGCCAAATTGTATTCCCAGACGCAACCAAATTACTATGTAGATTTCACATATCTCGAAACATTTTGAAGAATTGCAGGCAAAGCTTCGCTTTGATTGAAGAATGGGAATTGTTTGAACAACTATGGAATTCGTTAATTCACTCTGCCACACCCACTAAATATAAGAAGAGATACACAAAACTTTATGATACTTTAGTTCACAGTCATCAAAGTAATTATTCTAGTATCCTATTTATTGTTACGTTTGATTAAGTTCTAAAATTTTATTTCAAATTTACTATATATTTACCTTTTCAGGAGTTTTACAATACTTGCACAAAAACTGGCTTGACAACTACAAAGAAAAGTTTGTGTCTGTATGGATAGATCAAAATCTTCATTTTGGTAATACTACAACCAATAGAGTCGGGAGCGCACATGCACTTCAGAAGAAACACTTGCTGACACACAATTCTCCAATTGATAAATTCGTAGATGCTGTCGATCGGATCGTAACACACCAGCAAGGCGCCATAAAAGAAATCTTTGAACAAAGCCATAAGAAGACAATGAACCATCACACCATACCACTATTTAATGAATTACGCCGTCAAGTTTCACATGCCGCTTTAGAATTATTGTGTGAAAAGCTTGTGCGGATAGACAGGCTACAACAGTACGACTCAGAATGTGGGTGTCGTATTCGCACAAGTTGTGGTTTGCCATGCGTATGTATACTTTCAAAGTATCTAAATTCGAAGCAAGCCATTCCAGTGGAGTCGATAGATATCTTTTGGAAGAAGCTAGATTTCGATCCGTTATATGTTGACTCAGATGAAGATATTGAGTCAAGGGTACACGAAGCAGTAGAAGTATTCAAAGAAAAGTTTAATAAGGAGTCAAAAGGTGGAAAAAAAAGTTTGTTGTCGAAGCTGCTATTATTCGTAAAGCCAGGTTCATCAAACTATCAACAACCAAAAGTTCATAAAAATGTTCGCGGTCGTCCAACATTACAGGCCCAACAAGAGAGAAAACATGAGCCCCCCCTCCCCCCCCCCCCACTTAAATGCAGTAATTCTACCTCATTAAAGCTAAGAGATGAAAGCTTTGATCAATTCCTACCCACTCAAGAGGACCCTTCCAGACAGTTCGTGGGTAGCCTAGATGCTGCTAGACACAGTTCATTTGCGGCTTCTCAGGCGCAACCTTACTATCATCAGTATTTATGTCATATGCAACCCGTTCTTCGACCGTACGTTAAGCACATACAAGATGTACAACCTGACGGAAATTTCATATTTCGGTCAATTGCTGTTGCTCTCGGGCGTTATGAAGATGAGTGGATGTCGATACAAAATGAACTTAAACAAGAGATGGAAGTTCATGAAAAAGAGTACAACTTTATATTCGGTCCGGAATTGTATCGTGATATACTTCATACCCTGAATTGGTCAGGCCCGTATTTTGCACCCAACGAATACTGGATGGAAATGCCATCCACTGCATTTGTGATCGCTAATAGGTATGAGGTGGTCGTCCACACATTATCAAATAAGCCACTTCAAAATTCAACAACTTTTCCCTTGTTTTATTGTCCAGAGCAAGCCCCACATCACGGTCCCATTGCTATTCTAAATATAGTTGCCATGGTTTTATGAATTTATAAAAAACAAGTATTTAGTCTTTCCTTTCACACACCCAACCATTGTATAAGGTTTTCTAGGGTTTCTTCATCATCTTCGCCATCATCATCGGGTAAGTGAATCAATTTGTTAGTTTGCAAGCTTTAGATCTAAATCGATTTATTTATCATCTTCAACCCCCGTTTCGATTTGGGGTTTCTTCACCACCATTAAAACTTTAGTTCTATAAGGTTTTTTTTCTTGAACTTTACATGAAAATAATGGAAGCTTGGACCTAATCTTGAGCATAATTGTTCTTGCACAATATGATTATCGGGTTAAAACGAGATACGGCTGGTTGTTCGGGTGGAATAGATTGGGTTAAATTGAGCAGGGGTTTGGGCCTAATCTTGAGCATAAGAAGGCACGAGCCTGAGCCCAACCCCAATCTCAAGCCCAATGGGTCGGTTATCGACATGCTCCAGTTCACTCAATAATAATTTTTGTTCTTATATCTTATGTTATTATAAAATTTGTGCAGATCACTATGTCAGACAGTGAATCATCTGACGATGGTGAATTTATTAATGAGGCTCATGCTTTTCTCCAGTTCCCACATGCAACCGAGGCACGTAAAAGGCTGTCTCGCTTTTCAAGTAAGGATATGGAAAGACCATGTGCTATTGACTGGCATATGCTACGGTTAGTTGGAGAGTATGATAGGGCGGAGGGGATTATTGGTGTTGGTACTCCTTGGAGACGTCTTGTAGATCAGGCGTCCCAACCTTGTGATCGGGAGCTAACTCTAGAGTTTCTATCAACCTTTCATTTTACTTCTCCGATCGAGGATATTCATGAAGTTGATCTTGTGCAGTTTCGTTTACTTGACCAACAGCGGTTGATGACATTACCCCAATTTGCAGTGTTGTGTGGTTTATACACCAATGATGAGCTTCAGACTGATATGTTTTGCAGGGTGGAATAAACATGGATGAGTTTACGCTGAGGGAATTTTGGCAGCAGATCGGCTCAGGGGATTTTGATGTGAGGGAGAGGACCTCTAGTATTGTAGACCCACTTCATCTTTACTTACACAAGATCATTGCTACTTCCATTTCCGGACGTCACGGTAGTAAGGAGTGGTGCACCCAGGCGGATTTGTTTTAAATGCACATTCTGTTGAGGCATGTTAACTGTAACCTTGCGTGGTGCTTGGCTAAGTACTTTTCTACCTTGTTGGGTAAAAAAATTAAGGGTAAGATTGTTTATGGGGCTTTTGTTACAGTCATTGCACGGCGTTTAGGAGGTTTGACCAGACAAGTTACTCGTGGTATGAAGATTTATATTGCTAGGAGGTTAGGTGAGGCAACAGTTAAAAATATGGGAATTGCTAGAACTTATCCAGGGGGTCTTCGATTTTCTGTTCAGGAGGGGGTCATTTGGGATCCTCATCATCCGCCCCCTTTATGTAACACCCCGACCAAAGGCGGATTATACATCGGGGCGCCACATATTGTTTCATTACTCGTGACACTATTGGGTGTCAATATTTAATAAATATATTCGTTCACGCACACGCAAGGTATACACAAGATATAAATAAACCAACATAAATCAATATATTATAAATCAAAATATTCGAACAGCAATAACTTGTCTTGATACATTTTAATCTAGGTCCAAAATAAAGAAATCTTCCTATGTGTCCACAAGCTCCAAAACAGCTACTGCAACCCTGAACATGTGTTAAAATAAACGTCAAACACTTGCGTGTTGGTGAGAAATCAAGTTTAATACAATACATAGATAACCATAAATCTGCGCGCAACATGTGTATGTCTGGTTTTCAACAAGGGTGTAATCTGATCGGGACCAACTCTAAGATTCATAAGACTGCCAGTGCTCACAATTGAGCTCACAAACAAGACAAACTGTGCATGTGCAAACAAAAGAGAAAATCATAAACGATAGTTCTCCCGTGTTCATCTAATGGTACCATGAAAACTGCGGAATAGACCGACAAGACGGTTAATGATCCACACATACAAATAAACAGCCAAGTCTACGTCCTCAACACATGGGATACTGCGCGACTAAAGTTCATAAACAGTTTAAGACTCTAAGTTTGTATGAACACATGAACATCCCAAAACATTAAAAGCAAAAAGGGATTAGGTACGAGATTACTCACTTGATAAACGATGCGGTGTAAGATAAAGCAAGAACCAACTTTAAACAAGCACAAGTTAACCTATAAATAAGATTATTGTTTTAATGATTTGTTTTAAGTCTTGATTATAAGTTAGCATAATTAATAAGTAAATTATTATATATAATATATATATATATTACCGGAAAATCAGGGCAGAACAGGGAGGAAGACGGAGGCAGAGAGGAAGGCGGCAGAGAGAGCAAGGAGCAAGAGAACAGGAGAGATTAAGTGTTTTGTGTGTGTAGTGTTATGAAAATATTATTATTATTTATAGGAAAACCCTAGGAGACATAATCCCTAGAAAAGGGGAAAAGATCTTTAACAGGATCAAGCAAAAGATATCAAAAAGCATAAGAATCCAAAAGCAAAAGATATGGAAAGATATGGCAGCTGCAGAGGCAAGATAAAGCTGTCAGGGAACAGTAAAAAGGCATGGGCGGGTCAGATAAAGGTACTGGTCAAAGCATGGAAAAGCAGATCTCCAAAGATATGGTCAGTCACTTTTTCTGTCAACCAATGGGGTTGGTACGCATGCTGCGCCGAAAGTAACTTTTCAGACATAAAGCAGATTAGGTCAACATCACAAAAGATAAGACAACACAAAAGCAAACGGCTAGATTAAACAGAAGAAAACTCAAAGGGTTTAGCGCGAGAAGGCTGACACAAAAGGTCAAGAGAGCGCGAGCGCGAAGGCAGACAGAACTAACCTTAACGCGTCGCGGAAAGAACTATATTTCTAAGCGCGCCGCGGGAAGAATTACATTTCTTAGCGCGCCGCGGTAGGAACTAAAATTCCTAGCGCGCCGCGGGAAGAACTATAATTCTTCGCGCGTCGAGGGATGAACTACGATTCTTAGCGTGCTGCGAGAAGAACTACAAATCCTTAGCGCGTCGCGGGAAGAACTACCGTCCTTCGCGCGCCGCGGGAAGAATTACAATTCTTAGCGCGCTGCGAGAAGAGTTCGTCTCGCGTATCGCTGAAACAGGTGGTCTTCACGCAGGATTCCTTGTAAGGGGTCTGGCGCGTGGAGCTGCGCAGACAACCTTAGGCGGGAAGGAACAAAGGACAAGCAAAGAGTTAGAAGAAAAAGAGGGAAACAAGGCGTAAGGGCGGGACGGCGACAAGAGGGAAAAGAAGGCGGAAAGAGAGAAGGAGAGGGACGGGACGGCGGAAAGAAAGAGAGAGAAAGAGGCGGGAAGGAAAATATATATTATTATTAAAGGTAAAATATAAGTATAAATAGATATTAAATCATAAAAGAAAGAGATCGGATAAGGGAAACGGGTACCTGGGTCGGGTCGGATCGGGGCAGATGTCACAGTCTCCCCTACTTTAAGAAATTTCGTCCCGAAATTTATCTCGAAGTAGGTTGCGCAGAGAACAGGTGCGGGTACTTGATCTTCATTTGATCTTCCCTTTCCCATGTAAACTCGGCTCCGCGCTTGGACTCCCAACGAACTTTCACGATAGGGATACGACTGCGCTTGGTTTGCTTTACCTCGCGATCCATAATCTCAACAGGCTTCTCAACGAAATGCATAGTTTCATCAACTTGAACTTCATCAAGTGGAATGTGAAGGTTCTCGTCAGCTAAACACTTCTTGAGATTGGATACATGGAACGTTGGATGCACATTACTGAGCGCGGGCGGCAGGTCAAGTCTGTAGGCAACTTTTCCCACACGCGCGAGAATCTTGAATGGTCCAACATATCGAGGAGCAAGCTTACCTTTCTTCCCAAAGCGGACAACACCTTTCCAGGGCGACACTTTGAGGAGAACAAGATCACCAACTTGAAATTCGAGAGGCTTCCGCCTACGATCTGCGTAACTCTTCTGTCGGCTTCTGGCAGTCAGCAGATGATCACGGATCTTGGCGATTTTATCGGTTGTCTCTTGAACAAGTTCGGGTCCTGTGATTTGAGTTTCACCCACTTCGCTCCAACAGATCGGGGAGCGGCATTTACGACCGTAAAGTGCTTCAAATGGGGCCATACCGATACTGGAATGATAGCTGTTATTATAAGAGAACTCAATCAAAGGCAGGTGTGAATCCCAATTACCTCCAAAATCAAGAACACAAGATCGGAGCATATCCTCAAGAGTTTGAATAGTTCGCTCAGACTGACCGTCAGTCTGAGGATGATATGCCGTACTCATGTCCAAGCGAGTTCCTAGCGCAGATTGGAGAGATTTCCAAAAGCGGGATATAAAACGGCCATCGCGATCGGATATGATGCTCAAAGGAGTACCATGGCGGCAGACAATTTCCTTGACATAAAGCTGCGCGAGTTGCTCAACACGGCAGTTTTCACGAATGGGCAGAAAGTGAGCAGACTTAGTCAATCGATCCACTATTACCCAAATGCTATCATGTTTGCTTGCTGTCAAAGGTAACTTGGTAATAAAGTCCATCGCTACACATTCCCATTTCCACGTAGGAATTTCAGGTTGTTCGAGCAAACCAGATGAGCGTTGGTGTTCAGCTTTTACCTTAGAACAAGTCAGGCATTTAGCTACGAACACAGCAATATCCTTTTTCATACCAGGCCACCAATAAGTAATGCGCAAATCCTTGTACATCTTATCAGCGCCGGGATGAATAGAATACCGAGATTTATGCGCTTCATTCAGGATATCAGCGCGAAGATTCTCATCAAAGGGAATCCAGACACGGTTGAGATAACAAAGAGTTCCAGACAGATTAGGGACAAAATGGGCTTCCGCGCCACACGCTAACTCGGCGCGAAGGTTACCATTACTGATGGATGCGCGCTGCGCGTCACGAATGCGCGATTCAAGGTTGCTCTGAATCGGCGCAAAGTGAAGCTGGGTGCGCGGCAAGATACAGTTAAGCTGGCAGGGTTTTCGGCTGAGCGCATCGGCTACCACATTAGCCTTACCAGGATGATACCGGATCTCACAATCGTAGTCGCTGATGAGTTCGTTCCATCGGCGTTGTCTCATGTTAAGTTCCTTCTGATCAAAGATATGCTGAAGGCTTTTATGGTCAGTGTAGAGGATACACTTAGTACCATAAAGGTAGTGTCTCCAGATCTTCAAGGCAAAAACAACTGCACCAAGTTCGAGGTCGTGAGTTGTATAATTCTTTTCATGAACCTTGAGTTGCCTCGATGCGTAAGCGATAACCTTGCCTCGTTGCATAATAACACAACCGAGACCTTGGTTGGATGCATCGCAATACACGACAAAATCATCATTACCCTCAGGTAGCGCAAGAACAGGAGCTTCACACAACAATCGCTTGAGCGATAGAAAGGCTTCTTCTTGCTTCGAGCCCCAAATATACGGTTTACCTTTGTGCGTTAGAGCTGTTAAAGGCAAAGCGATCTTCGAGAAGTTCGAAATGAATCGCCGGTAGTAACCAGCTAAGCCCAGAAAGGAACGGATCTCAGAAGGAGAGGATGGCGTAATCCAGTTCTTGATTGCTTCAATTTTGGATGGGTCGACATGAATACCCATCTTGTTTACAACATGACCAAGAAACTGTACTTCATCAGACCAGAATTCACACTTGGAAAGCTTAGCATAGAGCTGCTCGGTTCGAAGCTTTTGCAACACTAATCGAAGATGTTGCTCATGCTCGGCCTTGGTCTTAGAATACACCAGAACATCATCGATAAACACGATCACGAATTTATCCAAGAAAGGCCTACACACCCGATTCATTAGATCCATGAAAACGGCGGGTGCGTTGGTTAAACCGAAGGACATGACCAAGAATTCAAAATGGCCATAACGAGTTCGAAAAGCAGTCTTCGGAACATCTTCATCGCGGATACGCAACTGATGATAACCAGAACGGAGATCAATCTTCGAGAAACAAGAGGCACCTTGGAGTTGATCAAAGAGGTCGTCAATACGCGGTAAAGGATACCGGTTTTTAATGGTGAGTTTGTTCAACTCGCGGTAATCGATACACATGCGAAACAATCCATCTTTCTTTTTAACGAACAACACCGGAGCACCCCAGGGCGAAGAGCTAGGGCGAATGAATCCTTTAGCAGTCAACTCTTGAAGTTGGCTGGCCAATTCTTGCATCTCAGCGGGTGCAAGACGGTAAGGAGATTTAGCTACGGGGGAAACACCAGGGACAAGATCAATACGGAACTCGACTTCACGAGCGGGAGGGATACCAGGAAGATCATCAGGAAAAACTTCAGGGAAATCACGCACAACAGGGATATCGCGAAGCTTCTTCTCTTCAGCAGGTTTGACCACATGGGCTAAGAATGCAATACACTTCTTCCGCATGAGTCTTTGGGCTTCGGCGCAAGACATAAGTTTAAGACCGCGGGAGGGTTTCTCGCCGTAGATGTGAAGATCACCATTTTCTCGAGGTATGCGAATCATCTTCTTGGCGCAAATAACTTCGGCGCGATTATTCGAGAGCCAGTCCATACCAATGATAACATCAAAGCTTCCAAGAGGCATGGGGATGAGGTCGATCAGAAAATCGTTTTCGTTAAGGTTAAGCGTGCAATATTTAATCACTGAGTTAATTAAAACAGTTTCGCCATTAGCCAATTCAACTGAAAAATCTTCTTTTAAATCGCTGCGCGGTCGCGCAAGCTTCTGCTCGAAGGCGCGAGAGATAAAACTTCGATCGGCGCCAGTATCAAAAAGTATAGAAGCATAAAATCCGTTAAGCAAAAATGTACCATTAACTACGTTATTATTCGCTTGCACTTGGTGCGCGGTTATGTTAAAAGCTCGTCCACGCGTCACTTGGTTCGAAATCTGGTTCACCGGATTCGCTTGTGTGATTTGCACTTGTAGTCTCGGGCACGCGTTCCGGAAATGACTGGGATCACCGCAGTTAAAGCACGATCTGGGTCGTGGGTTTTGGTAGGTTGGTTGTGGGTTCTGCGGGTAGACTGGTGGTGTTGGCGCAATTGGATTGGCGGGAAGGACTCTACAGTTTTCAGCAGTGTGACCAGTACGGCCACATCGGTTACAAAGTCGACACGGGGTTTGGGTTGGGTGGTGAAATCTACAGGTTGGGCAAAAGGGATGGTTTCCTGTGTAAGGTTTCTTAGTTGGCGGGGCAGGGAGTGCTGGATTGGTTAAGGCATAGTTGTGGACTACAGGAGGTGTTGGGTAGGCTGACAGAGGGTTAGGCGCGTATGCTAGAGGTTGGTAAGCGGGTTGCTGGACTATGGGCGGGTTGGTAAGCGCATAGGCCTTGCGCCTGCGCTTGAGGTTGTTACGGTTCGAGGGTTCAGGTTTGGTTTCTGTTGGTTCAGGGGCAGTCTTGGTGAGTTTGGTCTTCTCAGCTCCCCGCAGGAACAGGGTTCCTGCTCTGACATGGTTGTCGCTGAGCACAGCGGCCAACTCGATGGCGTCAGAGAGGGTTACTGGGTTTCTGGCCCATACAGAATCTTGAATTTCCATGGGGAGACCCCCAAGGAATTTCTCGATTGCTCGGCGTGAAGGGGTAACAAGGTGAGGGACCAGTAAGCTTAGCTCGTGGAAGCGCGTCGCGTACTCGCGCGCTTCACCGCTGTATTGCTTCAAGTTCCAGAATTCTTCCTCCAGGCGCTTAACTTCGTTGGGAGGGCAGAATTCTCGCGTAAGAATTTCCTTGAATTCCTCCCATGTCATGCTAGAAGCAGCCTCTGCGCCACGCGCATGAGCTACTCCATTCCACCATGTAAGCGCTCTGGATTCCAGGACACTGGAAGCATATAGGGTTCGTCTGTCTGAGGGGCATTGGGTGTGGAGGAAAGTGTTTTCTATTTTCTCAAGCCACTGGAGCATCACGGTGGCTCCTTCAAGACCTGTGAACTTTGGAGGGTTACCCGCGTTGAAGGATTTAATGTTGTAACCAGAGGTGTTGGTATTGTTTTGGCTCAAGGCTTGGGCTATTGCGGCGCCATTTCCTGGGAACGTTGCTGTCTACGCATGCGCGAGGCTTCTCTTCTCTGAAATCGGCGAGATAGCGGAGGCATTCTATAAAAGTTTTAATTTTAGTTAATATCTTGGTTTTATCGCAAAGTATAACTTTATAAAGCTTGGTTTCGCAGAGTTAGATACTATCAAAAGTTAAAGTAGATTAAATGACCCTAAATGCAGACTTAATAAAGGTAACAAATTCGAATCAAGAATCGACAATTCATGTATCACCATGACTTTCCGAATTCCCAATTTAAAATATACGAGCAAACGAGTATTGGAGATTGACGATTCATGTATCACCATGACTTTTCAATCTTCAATATAAAATACACAAGAAAATGAGTATTGGAGGTTGACAATTCATGCATCACCATGACTTTTCAAGTCTCTAACCTCAGAACATAATCGTAAATGGAAATTGAAAATCAACTATTCATGTATCACCATGACTTTTCGGATTTTCAAACCCAACAAACGAATATGTAAGAAAATCAATAAAAATCGAAATTCAACAAAAATCGAAATATCGCGAAATAAAACATAAAATCATATACTGCGCAAGCGCGAGCATATTCATAAATAACGAGTAATTAACAATAAGCGCGCAAACATGAAATTTCTCTCATGCGCGAGAAGGGACTCTTAGGTATTCTAGGCCGTTACGTCTAACCACCTATCCTAAAGTCAACGAGCTCTGATACCAATCTGTAACACCCCGACCAAAGGCGGATTATACATCGGGGCGCCACATATTGTTTCATTACTCGTGACACTATTGGGTGTCAATATTTAATAAATATATTCGTTCACGCACACGCAAGGTATACACAAGATATAAATAAACCAACATAAATCAATATATTATAAATCAAAATATTCGAACAGCAATAACTTGTCTTGATACATTTTAATCTAGGTCCAAAATAAAGAAATCTTCCTATGTGTCCACAAGCTCCAAAACAGCTACTGCAACCCTGAACATGTGTTAAAATAAACGTCAAACACTTGCGTGTTGGTGAGAAATCAAGTTTAATACAATACATAGATAACCATAAATCTGCGCGCAACATGTGTATGTCTGGTTTTCAACAAGGGTGTAATCTGATCGGGACCAACTCTAAGATTCATAAGACTGCCAGTGCTCACAATTGAGCTCACAAACAAGACAAACTGTGCATGTGCAAACAAAAGAGAAAATCATAAACGATAGTTCTCCCGTGTTCATCTAATGGTACCATGAAAACTGCGGAATAGACCGACAAGACGGTTAATGATCCACACATACAAATAAACAGCCAAGTCTACGTCCTCAACACATGGGATACTGCGCGACTAAAGTTCATAAACAGTTTAAGACTCTAAGTTTGTATGAACACATGAACATCCCAAAACATTAAAAGCAAAAAGGGATTAGGTACGAGATTACTCACTTGATAAACGATGCGGTGTAAGATAAAGCAAGAACCAACTTTAAACAAGCACAAGTTAACCTATAAATAAGATTATTGTTTTAATGATTTGTTTTAAGTCTTGATTATAAGTTAGCATAATTAATAAGTAAATTATTATATATAATATATATATATATTACCGGAAAAGCAGGGCAGAACAGGGAGGAAGACGGAGGCAGAGAGGAAGGCGGCAGAGAGAGCAAGGAGCAAGAGAACAGGAGAGATTAAGTGTTTTGTGTGTGTAGTGTTATGAAAATATTATTATTATTTATAGGAAAACCCTAGGAGACATAATCCCTAGAAAAGGGGAAAAGATCTTTAACAGGATCAAGCAAAAGATATCAAAAAGCATAAGAATCCAAAAGCAAAAGATATGGAAAGATATGGCAGCTGCAGAGGCAAGATAAAGCTGTCAGGGAACAGTAAAAAGGCATGGGCGGGTCAGATAAAGGTACTGGTCAAAGCATGGAAAAGCAGATCTCCAAAGATATGGTCAGTCACTTTTTCTGTCAACCAATGGGGTTGGTACGCATGCTGCGCCGAAAGTAACTTTTCAGACATAAAGCAGATTAGGTCAACATCACAAAAGATAAGACAACACAAAAGCAAACGGCTAGATTAAACAGAAGAAAACTCAAAGGGTTTAGCGCGAGAAGGCTGACACAAAAGGTCAAGAGAGCGCGAGCGCGAAGGCAGACAGAACTAACCTTAACGCGTCGCGGAAAGAACTATATTTCTAAGCGCGCCGCGGGAAGAATTACATTTCTTAGCGCGCTGCGAGAAGAGTTCGTCTCGCGTATCGCTGAAACAGGTGGTCTTCACGCAGGATTCCTTGTAAGGGGTCTGGCGCGTGGAGCTGCGCAGACAACCTTAGGCGGGAAGGAACAAAGGACAAGCAAAGAGTTAGAAGAAAAAGAGGGAAACAAGGCGTAAGGGCGGGACGGCGACAAGAGGGAAAAGAAGGCGGAAAGAGAGAAGGAGAGGGACGGGACGGCGGAAAGAAAGAGAGAGAAAGAGGCGGGAAGGAAAATATATATTATTATTAAAGGTAAAATATAAGTATAAATAGATATTAAATCATAAAAGAAAGAGATCGGATAAGGGAAACGGGTACCTGGGTCGGGTCGGATCGGGGCAGATGTCACACTTTACAGGTACATATGTTCAAAAAAATATAAGAAAAAAGAAACTGTTGAATAACCCCAAACCGTAGAATTTTGAAACGAACCAAACTGTTAGTAACGGTTTGGTTCCGGATCAGTTTCACGGTTTGGATATTTGCCAAACCGTGATTGAAGAGGTAGGTCCCAGCAGAGCCCAGTTGGACCCGCATGAATCACCTTGAAGAGAGACGTCTGCGCAGAAACCAACTGGATCCGCAGGACCCACCATGCTCAGAGACGTGACGTCCTTACGCGCAGTACGCAAGCTGTTCCCGCAGGAAATGCCTCCCAATGGTGAAGTACTCCGCCTGTTCCCGCAGCTGCGGATACAAGCCATCAGGGAAGGCCACCCACGCAACAAGGCTACACGCACAAGGCACTTAGCTCTCAATAATTCAGTAGTCACCTGAAGGAATGAGCAAAGCCGGGAAGAATCCCGCACAAAGGCGGGAGGGGGAATACTCCCGCCCAAATGAGCCAGTCCGTACGATACTGGAAGATCTTTTGTACTGTACCTGACGAGGTATGGACAAAAGATCTGACCAGAGATACGACAGCCCATTGACAACAGTATGGCGAGCAGCATGCTCTTGTACTGTATGTCACTATTAGCCGCTACCTACTCACCAACTCCTGTCATACCACGTGCATAGCCTGCAGTTGGTGGAAAAGGAATAGTACACAGCAGGCCTGGTCATTGTCAGCCGCTGCCTACCCACCAACTGCCAGCATGGCACGTGCGTAGGCCACAGTTGGTAGAACAGGAATACTATTCAGCCGGCTATACCCTCTTGGAAACCTACCTTCGGCTATAAATACCCCAAATGGTATGATCATCTAATCTAATCTTGTATCTTACATCTTATACCTGATATCTGCTCTAGCAATCTCTTAATATATACTTATATTCAAGAGCAATCTAGTCTGATTCTCACGCCGGAGGGTGGTCACAAGGAGGAACCCCCCCCCCCCTTCTCAGTGACGAGCTCACGGTGTCTGTTTTGCAGGTTATCAGAAGAACCATCTTTGCCGGATCTAACCCCTCGTGGGAAACATCTATTTAACCCCCAGATTATCCGTAATCTGCCCGGGGTCCATTAGTGTTTCTTCATTGGCGCCATCCGTGCATAAAAGCTAGAACTTCATTTCTTTTCAGTTTTTTCAAACTTCTGGAAAGATGGTTAAAGAAACTCCGGTAACCACAACCCCAGCTAGCGGGGGGAATACCGGCGACTACACAGTTTTTACGAACACTACCCCAGTTACCCAAGCTGGGGCAAGTGCAGTAAACAACCATCCCCTGGGATTCAATAATACCCAGGCGGAAAGACAACAGACAAGACTCCCCCGCCAAACACTTGAACAAGTTAAAGCGTGGGCGGAGGCACGTCAGAAGGAATTCCAAGCTGAGTTGGACGAACGCTTGCGTTCCGTCCAACAGGCTGACGAATTTGGAAGCACTCAACAGCTCAACATGAGCAGTGAGTGCGAGTCCTCGGACGATGATCGGGAGGAATCCGACACCGACGCAAACCCTCGCCATAGGGCGAAAGGGAAGCGTAAAGAAACGGACTTCCAAACGAGAAGGAATTTCGGAGAAACCTTCAAACAAAGGAACGCGGGGGAAACCCACGTGACTTCTCCAAAACCTTCAGACCAACTGCGGCAAACGCGGGAACATCCAAGTTTGCAAGGGACATTGCGGAAGCAATCGCCCCGAAAAGTGCCAAGCAGATGCCCAACATCGGCACTTATGATGGTATATCTGATCCAGACGATCATTTGAACAGGTTCATAGCGAGGGCAACCGTCAGTAGTTGGACGGAACTTACGTGGTGTTACATGTTCCAAATGACGCTTGTTGGGCCAGCTAGAGCGTGGTTCGATCGTCTACCGGTCAACCACATCTACGACTGGGCAGACTTCCAACAGAAGTTTAGCCAACACTTCAGCCAACAAAGAAAGTATACCGAAGAGCAATGGACAATCCTCAAATGCATTCGAGAGGAAGATGAATCTTTGCCAGACTTCATCACTCGCTTCAACTCAAAGAAGCTAAGTCTGGGTAATATTAGCGAAGATCTTGTTCGCGCTGCTTTTATCCAGGGCGCGAATGACCCAGAGCTCATCCGCACCTTAACGGGTAAAGATGGCATGCCATCCACATGGGATGCCATCATGACAGCAGCAAAACGCTTTGCGGAAACGGAGAAGCAATTGGGTAGAGATCTCCCCCAGAGCACAAACCTCTACATCCAGAAAACAAGGGAAAACAACGTCCTTACCGCCCGACTAAACAAAAAGCGGAAGCTAGGCATTTGGCAGTCAAGGGTAAACTTTGACACCTCATCCGGCTTGCAACATCGGTTAGGCGGAAGGGATAACGTACAGTCGAACCAGAACTCCAGATGGACGCCACTCACCAAGAGCGTCACCGAGATATTCGCCACTGAGGAGCTCCCATGGCCAAAGGCTCCAATAATCCGACATCGTCACAATGCTGATCGGAGCAAATACTGTGACTTTCACAGGACAAAAGGCCACAACACTGAAGAATGCACAGACGTAAAGGACATGGTCGAAGCATTTGTCAGAGATGGGACGCTCGCGCACCTCGTGGCGCAATGAACGCTGAGCAGGCTGATGCGTGTAGAACCCCAGTTGGGGAAAACACGAATAAAATTGCAGCTTCAATGTTGGAGACTGCATACTGCGTAAACAACGAGATCCCGAGCCAGGCGCATATCGGCTCGATGGCACTCCCATCCCAACAACATGGAAGGGAGCTCAATTACACAGTTTGCATGTAGATCAATTCCAAATTTGTAAAGAAAAGGCCCAGAGCCACTTCTAATGGAAATGATTTTCCTTAGAACATCGACGCTGATGATTTTACATTTATACTTATGAACTTTCCACACGGATATGCCGGTCTTCACCGCATACACGTGAAAGAAGTCGTTGCGTGGGGAAGGCGGCAAAACCCGCATAAACCAAAAAAACGACAAACCTTCACGCAGGTCAGTTAAAGGTAAAGTTGTCATCCCACTAAATGAAGGTGCCAGTCCTAACCGCACGAATCATGATAGAGGAAACTGAACACTAACATATTAACAACCGCGCGTCGAACGGTTAATTTACTCAACACTGACATGCCGGTTTTCACCGCATAATTACGTGGAAAGTCGTTGCGTGGGGAAGGCGGCAAAACCCGCATAAACCCAAAAAACGACAAACCTTCACGCAGGTCAGTTAAAGGTAAAGTTCAGTCATCCCACTAAATGAAAGTGCCGGTCCTAAACGCACGAATCATGATAGAGGAAACTGAACACTAACCTATTAACAACCGCGCGTCGAACGGTTAATTTACTCAACACTGATATGCCGGTTTTCACCGCATAATTACGTGGAAAGTCGTTGCGTGGGGAAGGCGGCAAAACCCGCATAAACCCAAAAAACGGCAAACCTTCACGCAGGTCAGTCATAGGTAAACTTTGGTCATCCAACTAAATGAAAGTGCCGGTCCTAACTGCACAAATCATGAGAGGAAACCGAACCTATTGACAACCGCGCGTCGAACGGTTAACTTATTCAAAATACTTTAGAAAATTTCTAACAAAAGGATGAGGAAAACCTCCACGCAGGTTAGATGTAGGTAAAGTTTAGCCATCCTACTAAGTGCAAGTGACGGTCCTACCCGCACAATCACGAAAGAGGAAGCAAAACTTTAACCTATTATCTACCACGTTCAAAGGTTAACTTATTCTAAACACTTAGAAAATTTCTAGAAAGATGAGGAAAACCTCCACGCAGGTCAGATGTAGGTAAAGTTTAGCCATCCTACTAAGTGCAAGTGACGGTCCTACCCGCACAATCACGAAAGAGGAAGCAAAACTTCAACCTATTATCTACCACGTTCAAAGGTTAACTTATTCTAAGCACTTGGAAAATTGCTAATTTAAACTAAAGTATGCATGAGCAAGTCATAACGTTTATAAAGCAAGTCATCCAGTGAAAGTAGTGGTCTTACCCGCACAAAGATTTATATTTCATAATATTCATTACAAGGGCCGGGTAACTACCCGCCTACAAGAATATAAATCTATACAAGCTAAACCTATCCTAACAGTGGGAAGGGATCTTCAGGATCAAGCTTCAGGGCCACTTCCACTTGGACCAGCACCATCAGTAGAGCGTGGCGGTTCAAGCAAAGCTTTAAGGATAGCTAGCCCATCATCAGCAGCAGCAACTTCGTTCACCTTCTCCACCACCGGATGCGGGAAGGCGGCATACTGATTCACTGCTTGGTCATAAACAGCTTCAGTATCCACATCATACAAAGGGAAGTTGGAAGGCGGGATGCCTTTCTCAACGAACCCTAGACCAACCAGGAAGCCGGCCTTTTCCCCATCCTCATGAGAATAGTTGAGGGCTGCGCTCATGGCATCGTCGTATGATGTGTCCGTGAAGACTCGATGCACAACCTACAAAAAGAAAAAATACAAATATCAAAACCTTTTCTATTTACAAAGAAAAGCGTGAAGACATTATGAAGCTAAGCTTACCTGAGACAACGCTTCTCGAAGAAGCCATTCCTTGGTAACCAGAGCTTCCTGGAGGGCAGCTTGAGCTTGATTACGGGCGCGTTCGGCTTCACTTTTGTTAAGGTTGGCAAGCAACACTTCTTTAGCCGCAGCCTCTTCAACACCCTTTAGCTTCCGCTTAGTATGGTCAAGCACCCCCCTCTGGTCCAAGATCTCTTGGAGCTTCTTGGCGTCTTCCATCGCCAAGGCATCATGAGCCTGTTGGAGCGCCTCTAGTTTGGCTTTAAGTTCCTCATTCTTGAGGCGTAAAGGCTCAGCAACAGCTTCAGCCTTGGTGGCCCTCTCAGTTGCGTTCCTTGCAGTTTCCTTAGCCAGCCGAAGCTGTTCGTTAACAGCTTGGGCAGCCTTGGAACGGGCCTCGAGCCGGGCCTGAACTTCAACCTCGAGGGCCTTGAAGGCCTTCTCCTTTTCCGCAGCCACTGCGGAAAGCCTTACGTTCTCCTCCCGGACAGCCCGCGCCTGAGCTACTTCTTGAATACAAGCTGCTTTTAACTTGTCGTTTTCACGACAAAGCAGCTCGACGCGCGGCTGCATCCGGGCCAGGAGAATCCGAAGCTCATTGGTTAGCCTACCCTCCTGGTAGCTAGCCATAGCTTCCCCCAACGCACCGCTGGGAGCTGCGTGACGAGCCCAATCCACGCACTCCACAGGCGTGCGAAGGGTTGTTCCTTGGCGGATGTTCCATCGTGGAACATACACTTCATTGGAATCCGACACTGCAAAAAACAAAAAGCAGTTAGGAAAAGATGATATATATAAAAAAAAAAAAGGCCAAAAGAACCCTACGCACCTGTAGGGTCGACAACAGGCCGATAGCCACCAAACCCATCACCTGAACCCAAGGGAAATCCATCCAAGAGGTCAGGCAGATGGGAAGGAGGCAGAGGTTGGCGAGAAGCCCCAAGCATACCTGAAGGATCGGCCGTCGTTGCCGATGACGGAGGAGGCATGGTGAAGGCCGCCGCGGTAGTAGAAACCAACGGAGGTGAACTCACAACCGTGGTCGCCGCTGCGGAAGCACCCGCAGAAATAGTCACCGCCGCCTCTTTACGCCGCTCACCGTCGTCATCCTGGGCTCTCCGGAGGTGACAGTCGTCGCAGCCTCCGGAGCAGTGGTCTTATCACCACCAGGGTTCCCCGCCACCTCCTCGCTCTCGGTCTCTGAATCAGACCGAGGCACCGGATCGGCAGTGGAGGCCACCTTCGCCTTCCCCTTCCCGCCGGCAGCCTTCTTCTTCCGCACCAACGGAGGACCATCTGTGGATTCCTCATCAGAACACAAGATTAGAGGAATTCCAGCAGAGGTTTCAGCATTGAGGGGTCGAGGGTTGAATAACGCCTTACCTGGCCGCCTGGCGCTCAGGATCTCGTGGCCTGGCGGGTAGACCTCCACGAACCGATCCGCCGTCTGTTCAAGGATGGGCAACTCGTTCTCATCTAGATCACGAGTACCCATCCGAGCGGGACTATCAGCCTCCCGCGGATGCAGGAGCGACTGCAAGTCGTTCCCCTCTGAAATAAAAGAAAAACAGTTAGAAGACAAACCTATATAAACAAAGAAGACAGAGCATACCATAAGGAACAGAGTTCAAACCGTATTCAAGGACGATCGGGATCTTTTGCGCCTCCGCATCCTTCCACACCCGACTCATCCCGAGCATCACCATCCCGGACTCCTCAAACCGGTAAACCGGAGATTGGACTCGGGAAATCTTTGAAAACCATTCCGCCTCCTGGTAGTTGGAGGCGTGAAGGCTGGGGAGTGCTTGCCCATTCTTAAACTTCATGGCAAGGGGGATGGCGCGAGCGGAGATATAAAAGAACTCCCGCTTCCATGAACGAAGACTGCGCTCGGTTGCGCAAATCTTCAAACCCTTGATCCAGGTTATCAGAGTATACAACCCCTGGATGCACCTCCAAGAATAGAAGGTCATCAGGCGGTCGACGAAGGGCTCAACGCCCAGAATCCGGCACACCCACTCGAAGTGGCGAATCTTTGCGATCGCCATCGGGTGTACCTCGGTCAGGTGTACGTCGTGCCTCTCCAGAACACGGTACACAAACTTTGTCAAGGGGAACCTAAGATTCCCATAGACAAAGAATGCGGCATATACCCCGATCTTGCCTCTGGGGGCATCATACACCGTCTGATGAGGTTCAGGAAACTCAGGCTCGAAAGACTCGAGCATGAACTTCCTGACGATGTACTGATATAGATCGACAGGCAGAGCACACTGGCACTCGCCAGCAGTACTCTTGTCATCCTTGTCGGACGTGGATGACGGGTTCTCGGCGTACACCCCAGCCTCCTGGGTTGTAGCCTCAAGATCGTGAGCAGAAGACATCTTGCAGGTATGAAAGAAGAGAACGATTTCAAGAGAATGCTCGACTGAAAAGGTGAGTATTCGCCGGAAATCGTTTTGAAGATGAAGAGAAAAGTGAAAGTGTGGATTACAAAGAACCCTCTCCCCCTTTTTATACTAATCGCAATCAATGCGATGAATTTAATGCGGAAGAGAGAGAAATCGCAGGTGCAATGAAACTATGACACGTGGCAAAGAGCAAGCTGGCAACAGCTGTTGAAAGGACGCGTGCCATTAATTTCGCGGCCACGCGCCCGAAAAATCGCGCCCACGCGCCTGAAAAGGCGTCTGGAATGACCATGTACTGTCACGTCACCATAACTTCCTGCACGTCCTGACACAGTCAGAAGAAACCGTCGCACGACGTTTCAACAGTTTGGACTGTTCTTATCCTTTCACCAACTCTTCGAATTTCAAAATTTCAAAAAGATTCAAAAGTAAGCGGGAAAATACCCCTTACCTTGGCAACCAAGTAACTATAAGACAGGTGCGGGTACGGTGTCAAGGCAAAACCCTTCACATACTTAGCACCCGCAGGGAATTGACGCCAGGAATACCTTGGAAGTAAAGTAACCGTAAGACGAGTGCGGGTACAGTGTCAAGGCAAAACCCTTCACATACTTAGCACCCGCAGGGAATTGACGCCAGGAATACCTTGGAAGTAAAGTAACCGTAAGACGAGTGCAGGTACAGTGTCAAGGCAAAACCCTTCACATACTTAGCGCTCCGCAGGGAATTGAAACCAAGAAGGATCTTCTGGGCAATGCTTGCGGAAACGGGAATAACATCCCCGCATAGCGGGAACGTCGAGAACTACATTGTTTGAAGCTCCAAGATGGAATTGGTGGTTTTAACATAATTGATCACTATGTTCAAAACTACCAAAACCTCATGGAGAATCCACACAAGTGGGACTCAACGCTCCTGACTTGCGAGGAGGTTACAGACCTACCCGCATCATACCCAAAGATCAAGCAGGAAAGTCGGGAATTTCTGCAAGTGATATAAGGACTTCCGCGGGAAGAATCCCCATGGAAAACCTTAAAACTAAACCCTTTTCAAAACCCTTTGCTTAAGTCCAAAAGTTCACCTCATTTTATTAAACATTCATAAGAAGAACATTCGACTGGGGGGACTTGAAGAGGTAGGTCCCAGCAGAGCCCAGTTGGACCCGCAGGACTCACCTTGAAGAGAGACGTCTGCGCAGAAACCAACTGGATCCGCAGGACCCACCATGCTCAGAGACGTGACGTCCTTACGCGCAGTACGCAAGCTGTTCCCGCAGGAAATGCCTCCCAATGGTGAAGTACTCCGCCTGTTCCCGCAGCTGCGGATACAAGCCATCAGGGAAGGCCACCCGCGCAACAAGGCTACACGCACAAGGCACTTAGCTCTCAATAATTCAGTAGTCACATGAAGGAATGAGCAAAGCCGGGAACAATCCCGCACAAAGGCGGGAGGGGGTATACTCCCGCCCAAATGAGCCAGTCCGTACGATACTGGAAGATATTTTGTACTGTACCTGACGAGGTAGGGGCAAAAGATCTGACCAGAGATACGACAGCCCATTGACAACAGTATGGCGAGCAGCATGCTCTTGTACTGCATGTCACTATTAGCCGCTACCTACTCACCAACTCCTGTCATACCACGTGCATAGCCTGCAGTTGGTGGAAAAGGAATAGTACACAGCAGGCCTGGTCATTGTCAGCCGCTGCCTACCCACCAACAGCCAGCATGGCACGTGCGTAGGCCACAGTTGGTAGAACAGGAATACTATTCAGCCGGCTATACCCTCTTGGAAACCTACCTTCGGCTATAAATACCCCAAATGGTATGATCATCTAATCTAATCTTGTATCTTACATCTTATACCTGATATCTGCTCTAGCAATCTCTTAATATATACTTATATTCAAGAGCAATCTAGTCTGATTCTCACGCCGGAGGGTGGTCACAAGGAGGAACCCCCCCCCCCCCTTCTCAGTGACGAGCTCACGGTGTCTGTTTTGCAGGTTATCAGAAGAACCATCTTTGCCGGATCTAACCCCTCGTGGGAAACATCTATTTAACCCCCAGATTATCCGTAATCTGCCCGGGGTCCATTAGTGTTTCTTCAGTGATACTATTTATTAAATATGCTAACTTTAATTTAATTATTCATAATATGATTGTATACACATACTATATACAGTACACAAAATTAATCAATTAAGTATGTGATAAAACAATGACACTCAAAACATACAGAAGCTAAAAAAATATATTTAACAATGTTCTTTGTGACTAGTGAAGGTTGTTTCAGTTATATTCATAGAAGCTAAAAATATATTCTTTTAACACCCTTGCAGGAAGAACATTTAAATGAGCACGCGTAGCAGCATCAACATATGCATGTTGATAGAGTTGAAAGGGTGCCCCACCAGCTTACTTAGGATTTTGAGCACTTGAAACACCGCATCGAACTTATGGTGGACATGCAGGAGCGGTTTCATGGACGGCAGGCTGAGTTGGCGTGGTCACACGGTTTTGTTGTTCCTGAGTTGACGCCGCCACAAAAGGATCCTGGTCAGCCCCACCCGCCTCCACATGGTTAGGGTTTTGACGTTTCTATAGGTTGGTCATATTTTGGTACTGCATTTTCGACTTATGTTTTTAATGTTGTGGTGTTAAAACATGTATTATCTTTTGGGATATTTCTTTGTAATGTATTAAGGATGTTTGTTTGAAGTTTAGTTATGACGTTATTTGGTATTTTCTTTTGCTTCTTTGTATCTTACTATTGTTCTATTTATTTATCATATTAAGAAAGCTACACCAAGAATGTTGTGTATGAATTGGTATAGTATTAATCTAGCAAATTGGGTTTATGCTACATGTTTTTTCCTCTAAATATACAGGTCTCGCGCCGAACGAACATGACAAACAACTAGCTATACTTTATAAAGGTTTAAGCCTTTTAAAGTCATAATTTCTTAAAAAAGTTATACACAAAGTTCCGAATAATAAACGGGTATACCCAAAGCTATACGAAAGTTGCAAATTGTTAACCAAAAAAAAACAAGTTATACGATCATATAGGGTCTATACTGTCGTATGAAATGTTCCTGGACAACAAACAAAGCCTGCGAAAATCTGACAAAAGCTGAAGTCTTATACGATCGTATGGATTCCAAGGGTGTGTGAATAAATCAAAGGGTGTGTGGATAACCACATATGAGAGATTTAAGCATATGCGATTAGTCTTAACTATACCATCTATTGATTGTCCGATAACTCCTTTATTTGTTTTTTGTTTGGTTGATCAGTTAGGCTATGTGTAGTGGAGAGCCTACAAAATGGGGCGTTTTGTGACATGTGACGTCCAGTCAGCAAAGAGTGAGTTTTTGTTTTAGGGGTGTAATGGTGTTGTAGCCTCATTATATATATATATATATATATATATATATATATATATATATATATATATATATATATATATATATATATATATATATCACACACACAATATAATAATAATAAAAACAAACCGGCCACAAATGACACTCCCCCCCATTATCGGCCGGGAGGGGGGGTGTTCATTAGTTCTGTAGCCCCCATCACCCACAAAAGTCGCCCTATTACGCATGCCCTTATATGTTTGCACCTATAATGTATATACATACGTAGGTTTAGACAAAAAGGCTGTCAATACTATATTTTTAAAAACTAAAACTAATATAATATTTTTTAACGAGTGTATTGTATTGCCCTTTTGAACGGCGGTAATATATCTATGTTAACATGTGTACGCAACAATTTAGTTTATTATTTTAATTTACTGTTTAATTTGAATTTTTTTATTATATTTTTGCCTCGCTAAAACACATATTTTATTAAAAAATAGTGCTTACATCGATAGAAAAGACAGTTGGACAACCAGCTGTGCCGCTAGCCACTTTTATATAGTAAAACCGAGTCCCAACAATAAGTTTTACATTTAAATTTGATATATTAATGATTATCAACTTAACTATGATGCTATAAGTCCCAACAATTAATCTTTAAAATCATTAATCTTATCCTGAACATACAAAAAGTAATCCTTTTACATAGAGATAATAATCAGGTGCCTTGCTATCAAGGATATATTGTTTTCAATTATTTTCTTTGGTGGTCCTCTTAATGTAGGTTTCAACTTAGATTTCTAACTTAAGTATGACACTATAACACCCATGAATTAATCTTTTAAAATAGGAAAAAGATAATTGTTTTCAATGTATACTGCAATGTTGTATTTAACTTAATTTAGATTTAAAGCCTCAAAAAGGTATTAACTATTAAGATTGGTTTTAACTAAAATTTGAAACACGGCGGTTAAAGTTTTACAAAAAATACACTGTTATAAATAAAAATAGTTAAACAGTAAAACTGAATTGTTATGTTAAACCAAAAACCTAAGCATATTGGAACCGAAACCAGTGTTTTTCATATTGGATAAATACTGCATGAGACGCCGTAACATTTATTAGGCTCTTCCCGCCGGCGACTTAAATACTGCTTTTCCGGCGACAATTCACTACGAAGACCATCCCTCTTCTTTAGGAATTAAGTTGATTGCCAATCAGGAGCATCCTGGATACGCCATCGCCGTCCTCTTTGGTGGCTAAGTTCAATGACAAAGGTTGTCATCTTCATTTCAGGTCTTTTAAATAGGTTGGGTGAATCCAATGTGGAAGGGGAAATGTCTTTGATTTTCCAGGTAAGCTTTCAAATTTCCTGTATTTTCTTTTTACCATTATAGTTATTCCAATAGTCTCACTTCTCTTCAACTTTTCATATGCAGTCTATTAGCCGCAGCGACGGTGCCCAAATTATCAGTGAAGAAACTTTGACATCGTGTTCGGGCGGACCTCGTGGTAACGAACAGTTGAGTCTCGCTATTTTACTTTGTAAAAATTATCCATTCTGGTTGGTATTCCATTGACATAATTACATTTGTACCCGTAGCCTTGCAGGTATGCTGCTGTTTTTACAGCTTTAGTTTCTGGTCTGGCTTGCTTGGTTGGGATTGACTTTGGTGCAAAGCTGCTTGCTTCACTTGCAAAGTGTTTTGAGGTTCCTTGAAAGATATTATTGTTAGGTTTTTATGCAATCCACATAAAAGATCTAATTTTAATAAAAAAAATATATGTTTGTAACAAGATGAGTTTAAGAAGGAAGACAATCTTTCCTTTCTCTACTGGTATGTACCTGCAAATTTTTCCAAATTTAAAATCCTTAGAAAACTATGAGTAATTTTCTGGATTTGATAAACATATTTTGTATGTGTAAGATTTAATTGACCAAATCAGATCTAATTACATCCAACCTACTTTCAGGATGACTAAT
Source organism: Bidens hawaiensis (assembly GCF_021521415.1). Classification (NCBI taxonomy): domain Eukaryota; kingdom Viridiplantae; phylum Streptophyta; class Magnoliopsida; order Asterales; family Asteraceae; genus Bidens; species Bidens hawaiensis. The sequence goes on along the minus strand of NW_027495715.1, from coordinate 15,971 downwards.
TATGTTGTTACATATGGCAACACAAAGCCCGAATTTATTATTGTAAGTCTTATCTTGTTTACGCAATTATGAGATTCCTTTTGCATTTCTTGTATCGACACAACCAAAATTGCTTATGTTCTCAATAACTCTTTGATGCTAGACAGTAAATAATAATGGTGATGATAATGTAGACTGTAAATGATTATAATATGTATTACACTTGCAAGAATGTCTTCAAATGATTGGATATCTAAGAACAATTGTATAGAGAGTATGAAATGTGCCTACAGGTAAACTTATTTTAATAATCCATTGACTTAATCAAGGTGTCTATTTTGCATCATTTTAACCAAAGGGAATCTGATTGATGGTCGCAATTTCTAAGGTGCAGAAAATCCTGATTAGCTAAGATTCTTGATGGTAAATTGTCACATGATACATCAGTTTGTTCCTGTTAATAAGTACCATGCCATATTTGTTGATGATACATAAGGTTTTAATTCTTTTTAAAAGAGCAATAATCTGCATGCTGATAATTTATACAACTTTTTTAGGTTAAATATGCTCAAATGCACTTTGAAACAACACTAAGTTTGACTCCTAATCATACTGAGGCTTAAATTGCAATTTTTAACAAAGCACGTTGTCACACTTTTAGGTATGAAATTTGCTTATAATTAATAATATGCTATACATTTGTTTGTTTCATCTTTATTAATGTATTGTGTTCTTTTGTGATTTTGTTTCATGTATTGCTTTTTGCTAATAGTTTTATTAATCACATTTTATATTGCACATAGAAGATAGTGGCAAGTGGCATACGTCAAATTCGTATCAATTGCTTATGTTCTCAATAACTTTGATATTAGACAGTAAATAATCTGTCCATTCGTTTCTTTACTATGTAGCTTTTTATAGGTTGTGTATAATGAATAGATGTGCTTTTGCTTTTTGCAGTTCGAGAAGACATTACGCAAAATTGATGAAGTTAATAAAGATATTAAATTTATATCTTAGACTAATATGGTTGCTACTAAGAATCATGTAGCCGGAGTTAAGGATAAAGCGAGAAATTCAAAAAAAAAAAGGGCTACCTTTGGATTCAGGTTCCATGTTAAACGGGTTAGGGTTGCTTGGGTTCAATTTTAATTTGGTTGGGGTTCGGTCTTTATGCCTGGCTAAAAACCACACCCCTAATTGGAGTTGTAAAAACTTCTTTTGGATATGAAACAACAGAAAATGGCAATGCTAGAGGTTTAAATATTAGTACTCTTTTGTTGTGTTTTACCATAATTTGTATTTAAACAATTAGATGCTACAAATTTCGTAATATCGTAATTGCACAATGAATATCATATAACACCATGTGTATTTGATGTAGGTGCTAATGAGAGTTAAGCAAGAGCATAATGCAACTCAGGCCAACGCCCCGTTTTGCTTTTGACCATGAACCAAATCTGGTTATATTTGTAATGGATAGCAGTATTGATCAAGCTGCATTTGACCAAGTTCTAGCCTTTGAGAAAAGAGTTGTTGTTGGAGCTGCTATCATTACTTAAATCGATGCTCATGGCAAGGGTGGTGGAGCCTGTAGTGCGTAACTGCGTAAGTGTCATTGTCCTTATGCTACGAGTTACATGAGATTTTATTGTGATTTTTTTTATTTATGTTCTATTTGCTAACGTGTTTGGTTTCTCTTCTATGGTGTGTTTGGTTTCTCTTCTATGGTGCTTTTGTTTTCTATATTCAGTTTTAAGTTTTGCAATAGGCATGAATGTTTGCTACTACTGGGGCACCTCATATCCAGGTAAGCTAACAAAATATCTTGGTATTAGGAATTGTTTACTGTCCAAGCAATGTGGATGTTTGTTTTTGTTTTAGGGTACTGTTTTAACGCGCTTGACTACACGCTCTCAAAATGAATAATGAAATTACTACTATATCTTTTGAACAATTGTTTAGTAAAAACTGACATAGTTATTAGTTTATGTAACATAATAATGCTATAAGCTTAAAAATGGGCAGGTCGTATTGGGTCAGGGTAAATTCTGCTCAAGCTGGTCTTGGGTCAGAACGTGCTCATGCTAAATTAACTATTGGTTAAAGCGTGACGTATTTTAAAAACCATCAACTTTATAGGGTTAAAATTAAAAAATAACAACAATTTGGCTTTGTCAAAACAATCCTTTTTAAATAAACCTTAACTTTGCTCGGTCAAAATGGGTTGTGGCAGTTGGACTTTATGACATGCTACATCTAATACGTTTTGAAAATTAAATTTTCTAATTTTAATAAACTTATGATTTGAATTGAATAATACTTTGAGATAAAATGTGTCATTATTAATAATTTATTTTTACTACCTTTTTCTTTGTAACAGCTTGTTGTGTACTGGGAGTCGAAGAAGGGGAACCGTAGCTATATACAAAACTCATCAAACATGAAGGCTAGGCAATAAAAGTTAGTCACATATCTATGGATTAGCGTGTGAGACCGCGATCCACAAACTGACACATGGGACTCGCCCTTTACTTGGGAATAGAGAGGGGAAACATAGCATGTCACAAGAGCGAGGTGAGGTTTGGAACTCTATCGCAAGAGGGACGCCACGCGAGCCGGGCTTTTAGAGATGGTACTTTAACTTTTGTATTTTTAAAAAGTCCCAACATCATTAGAAACTCATGAAACACGTTACACATAGTTGTTGCACCATATTTTGTATTTATGGAGGATTCAAGTAGCCATACACGTACTTCAATATATCCTATTTAATGTAATACGTAACTTTTCAATTATAAGAGGTTGATTACAAAAGTATTATATCACAATATGATATGATTTAGGAAGTTTTACTGGTTTATAATTCATATGATGTGATACACTGCACGATATTTGACATGAATTTGGAAAATGATAAATTGATTATAAAACTCTCATTGATTCTTTATGATATTTTATTGTTGTCGGTTTATGAGCGAGTCAAGGATATAATTTCTTTCAAACCTTTAAGAGTTACTTTTGTTCGGGTCATTTTAGAAAGTTATTAATTTAGTTTTGACAATGTTTAGATTATTGGATATCGTTCGCTTTGGATTGAGTTCCTGAAATTGTGCCATTGGATAAATGTAAGAGGTGTGATGTTTGGGTCTAATGTTTAATCGAATGTCTTTAGTCTCGACCGATTAAGATTACAAGGATTTACTATTCAATTAGAAGGCTCTATGTGTTATCTAATATGATTGATAATAAGCAGGAGATATGTGTCATTTCATCTTCTACTTTCTCTTACCATCAGACGTCGGCATATTAATTGCTAAATTCCGTTGGTTGTGTATTGACGCCGGAGAGGTCGTCGGTTGATAATTCCTATACCCTACAGATTGTGCCATTAACATGCCATTCAATTCTGCCATCGGTTTCAATACTATTTTACGATAGATAAGTTAATGTCACACCCCCATCTTAGGCCTAGGCGTGTGACTCGATAGTTGGTACCACATTTGTAATTAAATCAGAGCTGCGGGTTAATGCGGAAGACTTTAATAAACTTGTGGATTTAAAGTTTAAATATTTACATTACAAAAGTCGAGACGAAAGTCTCGTTTAGTTTTACTTGTTTATATGTTTTACAAAACCACCATATTTTAATATTTATACAAAATTATCCGAGCCATCGGATTCTTGAGCCTTCGTCCTTTAGCTCTAATCTTGGTTACCTGCAAAATGTTATGAAAATACGTCAGCAACGAATGCTGGTGAATATGCTGACGCGAAAACATTTTCTTTTACTTTGTTACCCCTCGAGGGTTACGCGTGCATCGGCCCATTTTGGCTTAGGAATAACAAAGTTAAAACAATATCATTATAACTCGAGTCTCTACCTAGGTCACCCCAGCAAGACACCGCAGCGTCCCGACATACTTAGGTACCATAAATATACACAAGGTCATTCTCACTCGAACATACTTTGGTTCGGCCCATCGTGGCTGGAGGTCGTGACGAGGCGTGGTGCAATGTGCCACCGCAATTTACCACATATGTAAGGATCCAGATAAACGTGTACTACAGCCTGAGGGCTAGGCTTTTTCTCTTATTTATTATGTTTTTAGAGACACTTAGTCTCATGTAAAGTTTTACACATAACACATTTATTTATTTGAAAACAAATTTGTAAAAGTGGGGCGTATTCACCTTTGATCGGGATCGGTTTCCAACATCGTCCTTGCGTACTCTTTCTTGCTATCTCGCACCTATAGTACGAGTATAACTTTTATTAGTTGGATATACAATCCGGCTTAAGACCTTTAGTCTTATTATCTCGATGAACCTTTAATTCATTTCTTTTACTTTAAAACCTTTAGTTTTAAAAGCAATATTTATAAACCTTTAGTTTATTATAAAAACCCGACATTTCTTCTTCTTTAAGAAACGTATTCTTTTCTTTATTATTTAAGAATACACATTATACTTAAATAATAATTATAACAAAGAACTATATAGCACATTTATATATATACACATTTCTTTTCTTATTCTATTTCTTTGTTATATTATTTTCTTTCCATAAACATCGAGCATAAATCCGACTTAGGGCATTAAGCCTTTATAATATTTTATTGTTATATTAGTCGGGTAGTAAGCCTTACCTTTTCTCGGCTTATAATTCCCTAGATGTTCGAGCAGCACTTCTATGCCGCTTAGTCCTTCCAACGCTCGCCTTGATTGCCACTTTACTTTGGCACGCAAATCGAGACACCAACTCTTCTCGGCACGCACTTCGAGGTGATCGTCGGGTTGTAAAAACGGCACCACCTTCTTGCTTGGAACGTCGTCGGGAAGTGGTACGTATATCGAGGTATGGCACGTTTATCGAGGAATCGGGGCACGGTTTTCGAGGTGGATCGTTAGCACGAATTTCGAGGCTTAGAGAGATGTTTAGAGAGAGCGTTGTAAACTGATTTTGGTGTGGTTTATGAAGACCCCGGACCTGTTATTTATAGGCAAATTTTTGGATCCTATCGCGATACGCGATAGGCTTCTTGTCACCCATCGCGTAGCGCGATGTAGCTTCGCACAGTCACAACGTAGGTCTGCCACGTGTTGCTACGTGACAGACGGTGTGCCACGTGTTAACACGTGGCGGACGATGTACCACGTGTTGCCACGTGTCGGGACACGTGGCGAGAGGTGTGCCACGTGTGGACGCGTGGCAGTCTTGTGCCAGAGGTGTCAGGACACGTCATCGCGATACGCGATGACGTAGGTTCAACCAGCGATCGCGTATCGCTGTTGACCCTTCCAGAAGGTTTGACCAAGCCCTTTCGCGATACGCGATGCTTGTCCTTTATCCCCATCGCGTAGCGCGATAGGACAGAAAATAGATTTTTCATTTTTAACCTTGAAGTTTGGATTTGGTAGAATTAGTCCCTTAACTTTGAAAAGTTGACATTTTTGGCCCGAAATTTCCGTGATGTTACAACCTCCCCACCTTGAAATAAATCTCGTCCTCGAGATTGCTTCACGAGAATAAGTGGGGGTATTTCTTTCTCATTTCAGACTCGAGTTCCCAAGTATACTCGGGTCCTCGTCGGGAATACCATTTTACTTTCACTATTTTCAAAGTTCGTATTTTGAGCTTCTTAAGTTTTGAATCCTCGATTTGAATTGAGCGTTCAACAAGTTTTAAGTTCTCGTTAATTTCAACATCTTTTAATGGCATCGTAAGTGATTCATCGGCTAAACATTTACGCAGATTCGAGATATGGAATACATCGTGTATCCCTTGCATTTCCTCGTGTAGCCGCAATCGATATGCGACGGTACCAATTCGTTCGAGTACCTCGAAGGGCCCAACGAATCGAGGACTTAACTTTCCTTTATTTCCGAAACGAACCACGCCCTTCCATGGCGAGATTTTCAAAAGAACTTTATCACCAACATTGAATTCTAACGGCTTACGACGAACATCGGCATAACTCTTTTGACGATCACGTGCCTTCTTAAGTCGTTCGCGGATTTGGATAACTTTTTCAGTGGTTTCTTGGACTATCTCGGGTCCGGATAATTGATTATCTCCAATTTCAGACCAACACACGGGCGTTCTACACTTTCGACCATACAACGCCTCGAACGGTGCGGCTTGAATACTTGCATGATAACTATTGTTATATGAAAATTCCATTAAGGGTAAGTGGTCATCCCAACTTCCACCTAAGACTATCACGCAAGCTCGGAGCATGTCTTCCAACGTTTGAATTGTTCTTTCGCTTTGCCCCTCGGTTTGCGGATGATAGGCAGTGCTAAGGTTTAACTTCGTACCTAGCGCTTGTTGGAAGCTTTTCCAGAAGTGAGACGTTAATCGACTGTCTCGATCAGAAATAATGGACAACGGTACCCCAGGCAGGGCCACAATATTGTTAACATAGATACGAGCTAATTTGTTCATTGAGTAAGACTCATTGATGGGTATGAAGTGTGCGAACTTTGTTAATCGATCCACAATTACCCAGATTGCATTATGTTGTCGAGTAGTTTTAGGGAGTTTGGTAATGAAATCCATGGCAATCAACTCCCACTTCCATACGGGAAGTTCGGGTTGTTGAAGCAATCCCGAAGGCTTTTGGTGCTCAGCCTTGACTTTTAAACACGTCAAACATTTCGCCACATGCGAAGCGACATCTCTCTTCATTCCATTCCACCAATAGTTCTCTTTTAGGTATCTACAAACTCGTCTTTCCGCCTCATCTACCACTAAACACAGAACCTACAACCAACATACCACAATACCAAGCAAGTTACACTCACGATCAAGCCTCTTACACTATAGTTTCGGTTATGATTCAAAACTAAAGTTTTAACCGTAAAAATTCGTTTTTGCTTCGTTTAACTCCTTTCTTGGACCAAGATCCCTTGTATAACCCGTATACATCACTTGATCATGCAAGAATCGGTTTTCATCTTTGAAACCTCATTTTCTTGCAAATAAACTCAAGAAACGAAGATGAAAACGTAAATAACTTGATCCTTACCGTGTTTTTCTTGCTACACTCTCGGGTTTTTGGATGATCTTGTGGAGAGGAAAGGAAGAACATGGAATTGCTTGTTAAAAAAAAAATAAAATGGAATGGGGTTGATGGGTTGTCCGATCGGAAGTAGTGAGGGGGTGGGGTGGGACCCACCTCTTCATTCTTAGCCACATGTTTGGATATCCGCAATCCGGATAATGTTTTGGATAATCTGGTTCAGTTCGTTTTTTGGTTAAATGTTTAATTCGGCTTAAAACGAGGTTAAAACGGTCGTTTTTCGGCTTAAAAATGAAATCTATATAAAACCGATTTAAAAACTTTAAAAACTTAAACCATGACATTTATTAACTTAAAACATCATATTATTAATTATCGCGCATCTTTTTCGGCTTGATCGATCGTCTCTTGCTCGGTTTGGTATTAAAGGTTTCGTTTAACGTACCGACGTACCATTAAATCGAAATTCTTTTTATGTGCTTTAATTCACTTATCCCGAAGCTTTAATACTTCGTAAACATCACTAAATATCATATATCTCGTCTATAATTGAACCCTCGATTCGTTCGGGTTTCAATAACTATCGATCGATTAATCGCATATTCAATACGATGAATTATATATTCACGTACGATCAATACAGTGAACCATGTATTCTCGTATAATTACTATGGTAACTCATGTACCCGACATTAAATATGACGTAACTATTGTCTACCGGTTAGGGTATACCGGGTTTCGTCGGAATCGTTACATTCTCCCCCCGTTAAGAAATTTCGTCCTCGAAATTTTACACGCCTACTATTCCCTTCCGAGAGAAGGGTGGGGGGTTTTTCCTTCAGAATTCACCCTCGCGTTACCAGGTATAATCTGGTCCTCGCTGTGAATTCCACTTAATCTTAATCAATAAAGCTTGGTGTGTCCAAACTGTTTAGTTTTCCCGTCTACTATCTCAACGGAATTATTTATGATATCAAGTATGTCTTCTATGAGTACTTCCATTACTAGTACTTTCGTTGCCTCATCGCTTAGGTACTTTTCAATCCGTATACATGGCAAAACATCATGTATAATACTTAGCCCCTAGAGTACTTTAATCGATAAACTAAATGACCAATCATGGAGATAGTCTCATGAGGTCCAATATATTAAGGAGCTATTTTCGGTTTTGCCAAACCTCATATCACCTCTCTAAGGTGATGCCTTAAAAATGCCTTGTCACCTCTTTCCAGTGACAATGGTTTCCTTTGAATGTTGGCATAAATCCTTTGCCAATCACGCGCTGCTTTCAACTCATCTTAAATATTATAAATCCGATTGGTTATTTCCCGAATCAATTCAAATCTTATGGCTTGATTGACGCCCATTTTCAATTTAACAAATTGGTGATAATTACTTCACCCATAGAAAGCTTCAAGCTCTCGATGCTTCCTTCCCCGCCTTCCAATCATGGAAGTAGGATGACTATTTCGATCTGAGATAATTGAAAATGGTACTCCACGACGAGATACCATTTCACTATCATGAATTTGAGCGAGAATTCATTGTGGTAATCGTCATAGATTGGAATGAAATGCGAGGATTGGTTAATCGATCCGCGATTACCCAATTTACCTCATGCCTTTAATATATCTTGGGAATTTGCGTACCGAAATCCATTGTAATTTATTCCCACTATCATTGGCGAATTTCTGTCGTTGTGGCGTTCCTTAGGGTTTTCGGTATGCAGCCTTATCTCTTGCATAACATAAATATTCACCCACATACGTAACCATATCTTTCTCCAAACTCGGCCATTAATAAAATTCTTTCAGATATTCGTATCATCAATAGTCTAATCCGATCCCGGATGTATGGAATATTTCGATCTATGCGCTTCGTCCATGATTAATTCACGAAGGTCAGGAAGGTCGGGATCCAAACCCAATTTTTGAAATAGAGAATTTCGTCCACGCGCTGTTCGAAATTCTTCTCATTGCCGTAAAGTCCTTCCTTTTCCAAATGTTCCTCTTTCTACGCCTCACGTTGAGCGACTCGAATCAGGTCCGAAAGGTTCGACTGGACTATCATCCCTAGCGCTTTCACTCGCAATGGCTTAACCCGACCTTTCCTACTCAAGGCATCGGCTACGACATTAGCCTTGCCGGGGTGATAACGGATGTCACAGTCATAATCGTTTAACAACTCGACCCATCTTCATCGCCTCATATTCAGTTCTTTCTGATCGAATATGTGCTGCAAACTTTTATGATCGGCGAAGATGGTGCACTTCGTACCGTAGAGATAATGTCTCCAGATTTTAAGTGCGAAGATAACCGCTCCCAGTTCTAAGTCATGAGTAGTGTAATTTTTCTTGTGTACTTTTAACTGTCGGGAAGCATGGGCTATAACCTTATTATTCTGCATTAACACGCATCCTAACCCTCTACGCGATGCGTCACAATACGCAACAAAACCATCGTCTCCATCGGGGAGACTTAAAATCGGCGCTCGGCACAATTTTAATGGTTTCTACCTTATTTGGGTCTATGTGAAATCCTTGTTGCTTTACAACATGACCAAGGGATTATGCCTTCTTTATTCAAAATCACATTTCGAAAACTTCGCGTACAACTCCTCTTGCTTTAACACTTCCACAATTTTCCTTACACGTCGTTCGTGCTCTTCTTTACGTTGCAAATATATCAAAATATCATCAATGAATGCTATGACAAATTTGTCAAAATAAAGTTTACAGACTCGGTTCATGAGTTCCATGAATGCTGCCGGCACATTTGTTAGCCCGAAAGGCATAACTAAGAATTCATAATGGCCGTAGCGAGTCCGAAACGCTGTTGTTGCAACGTCCTCTTCTTGGATTTTTCATTTGGTGATAACTATATCTAAGATCAATTTTCTAAAAATAAATCGCCCTTTGCAGTTGGTTAAACAGATCATTTACTTCGAAGAAGTGAATACCTATTCTTGATCGTCACTTTATTCAATTCCCCCTAATCAATACATATCCTAACACTTCCGTCCTTCATTTCCCAAATAACACTGGTGCACCCCATGGTGACTAACTAGGTCGTATAAGACCTTCTCCAATAACTCTTGCATTTCAGTTGGTGCAAGTCGGCAAGATGCTTTAGCAACAGGACCAACTTGAGGCATTAAATCGATTCTGAATTCGACATGTCCGGTTGGCGGTAATCCAGGAAGTTCTTCTGGGAAAACTTGTGGAAATTCGCGTACCATCGGGATATCTTCTATATGTTTTCTTTCGAATACTTTGGCAATCGCGTTTGTTAAATACACCACGTCTTCTTGTCGTAAATATTATAACATCTCAAGATGAGATTAGAGTGGTAGCATAATACCGTACACTTTTCTCTGTATCTGATCGCTTCATCGTCCGAAGGAGAGCTTCTAATCATCTTCTTTTCATATTTGATTTCAGTTTCATGTTGAGTTAGCCAATCCATGTTAACTATCACGTCAAAACTTCTTAACTTTACTGGTCGTTAGGTCAATAAGGAAAGGTTAATCGTTCAGAATAATAGGACAATTCCGAACAATTTAGTTAACCATTAGGGGTTTACCGTTAGAGATTCTACAATATAGGGTTCTATAGTTTCACTAATCGGTATCTTTCCAAATGATAGGAGGTTAACAGGAACTAACTTCTATCGACGACCGTAAAAATATCACTGAAGCCTATTGATTTAAAACTACAACATACTTAATACCACCTTTGGATCATGACGTGCTTTATTCGAATTACTCACAAAAGCACGGCTCCTTGCTTGATCAGAGGTTGATGCTTGCCATGAGGTTCGTCTTCCAACGACACCTTGGTTCAACTTTGGGCAATTTCTCTCGAAACGTTCTGTACTGCTACATTCATAGCAAGTACAAACCGTTTGGCATAATTTGATTTCTTTGGATGAATTGTTATTGAAACTGTTGGGTTCGGAGTGGTTGTACACGAATGGGTTGGGGCTGCCGGTTCACATGGCTTCAATTGGTTCTACAACTGGGGCATTACGTCCATCTTTACCACACCTGTGGCCTACTATCATTCGACACTCTTCTTCCTACCGATAACCATATTTTCCACATTTAGGGAAGGACCCTTCATGCGGTTCATGTTTTCACACCAGAACTAGTCTTAGTATAATTCTGGGTTGTAGGGCATACCTACTTATTCGATAGCCTATCTTGCACTATACCTTTATCATTTCTCTTCTTTAACACTCGACATCTCATCTAACGTCCTTCCAGTCCGCTTCCCATAGAGTCAAATATATCAATGCTGGCTTGTGCCACAACCCTTCCAAAGGTTGTATATTTTACAGGATTGACTATGCTCCTTATCGATGGAGTTAGTCCCCAATATAGCGCTCACTTCGCTTAGTTTCAGGAGTAATTAGCCATGTTACCAGGCATGACAATTCCTTCAAACGATTAGCGTGTTCTAAGTGATCAGCACACAACATTTCTATCTTCCTTAGCTCAGTTTCCAATCTCTGAACTTAATTACTCGAATAAAGGTGCTCTAGCACAAGAATTTTAAATTCTGACCATAACATCTGAGTAATAATTTTCTAACTATAATTTTGTACCTTCGTGTTCCCTCACGATACAACATAATCTACCAACATATCTGTAGCGTATTTCACTACACAATGTTCTAGACTCTTACCAATATCCTTAACCATTTCGATCTTTTCTATCCACTCGCTAATCCATTCCTCCCTTTACCATCAGTAAACTATCAATAATTTCCCTAACACAACCAACAAATATATCCTTCATACCGGATCTAATTCATTACGACTACTATTCATGTTTAGTTTATAACTAATACTTGTAGTCGTAATTGTATTTGGTGGGACATTATCACTCTTAGTAATAACACTAAGAATTAAAATATTCATAATCATGTGATTGCTCGATCTATAATTCTGTGATCACATTTGCATCAACACTAGCAGTGATCTGTGATACGACACTCGGTATCATCATCTGCTATCTTTGAGCAATCAACTGAATCATATCAATCTCTATCATTGGAGTTACTCTTTTTATGTCATTCTGCCGTACTCATCCCGTACGCAGTAATCAATACTAATCTCACCGTATAGCTCGTTACCAGCTCAATCATAATAGCAGGTACACATACACACCAAATATTATCATACATATTACACATACCAGTATCTAGTATATATGTCCCACAAATATAATAACATATGGACTTAACCTGACGTTGGTTAACGTTTAAATATGTTCCATAACCCTTGTCACCAACTGACATATAGGTCTTTCTCAACAAAGATTAATGTTTAATATGCTTGATTTCAATATCCTTCTGCATGTCATCATAACCGATACATGCTCACCGTGAGCACCAAACGATTACGTACCACGGAGTTATAATATCCGTGTCTATTTGTATATTCGGCATACACGGTATACCACCTACGAACGAACAACCAACTATGCTATAATGATTCCAACACCTCTTTGTGTATGGGTAATCATTCTATTCGAGTATACATGGGTATGGGCATCTAACGGATGTAAGGATAACATAGGGAGTTGCAAGGTTCTAGGTGATCGCGCAACATGGGTTGCCTTCAAATATTATCAATTACTATTATGGGAAACTCTATCACTTGCTCAGTCAATGTCCTCAGGCGTTCTAGGTTCGCTGAAATCGGTAATTCTAGATCTGTAGAAGGTATGTCTCATATGTTTGGGAGTGAGGAATACATATATATACTGATTTATTATCAAATTTATTATTATTATTATTTTATTTTATTTATTTATTTATTTATTTACCTTAATGGAATAAGAACGGGTTCAGGTACGGGTTCGTCCGTACGTGAGGGTCGACGGTTCGGGTGAACATAGGGGGTTATTAGGATATACGGTACCGTGTTGGTAGGGTAAGGGATTTATCAATTTTGGTTGGGAGTGACGGCTACTAGATATTTCTGGTTAATGTCAAACGGGAGATCTAACTTGGCACTATCATAACTATGACCCGATAAGTCTGACTTATCATCAACCAATGCTCCAGGAATTTCAGCATCCTCGGTACTTTTATTATTTCATCCCCCGGTTCCTTATCCGGGTCCTATTTCTCAATACATGTACCCACAAGATACGTACATATATATATACACATTAGCACGTATAAATAATATCATATACTTTACACATATGTTGCCATTTTTATCTATTAATGTACCCCGTGACTTCCCCTGAATTCCCTCGTGCGGACAAGTCTGTTATTATGTTCTGGACCATAATAACTCACTTGTCCATCCAAGTTCATCCAGATCTCGTCACTATATATTATTAGTTGATATTCAGATCCTATAATACTTGAGCTACTGGTTATATTTTAGGTATCTTTTAAAGACATCCTAATTCCTTATAACCAATGGCTCTGATACCAAGTTCTGTAACACCCCGTAACCGCAGCGGAAACGTAAACGGGATGCAACAGATACCTCTGATATCAACCACATTGTTTATAAAGAAAACTGAATACATTAATATACTTCAAATTACATTATCTCGTATTTCATTACCGTCTAGGTGATACACACATCATACAATACGATACATAATTCTATTTATTATAATGTATTCTAACATTCAGCACGCAAATCTTACACACATCAAGCACTTAGCACGTAAGCAATCACTTCATCTTAGTTGTACCTGAAAAGCAAGTGAGAAAACATGTCAACTACGAATAGTTGGTGAGTTTCACAATTCGAGTAAACCATGATAAATCATTATCAAAATATAATATTATCGATGTAATTATGCTGAGCCCACAAGTGAAACCTCTGACTATCACACACAACCCCGTGGCATACTCCGCCCACGAACCTGTCTCAAACCGCTATGTCTAACATTACATAGCAAAATATATATAACACCCCAAAATAGACATGTGCAACTGGCTGGGAAACATCAGCAAATCCATGCCGGACCAGTTGGGTTTGTCGGACCAATAGTACTATCCACACTCTACCGGCTTTCAGTTAATCACTCGTGTTCCGGGGCCTTAGAATGTTAGCAACTCAGACAATTACCATCTTAGTACATTTCCGTACGATTCCCGTACAATAAAATATATATAAATCCACGCAAATCCATGCGTTCAGTATGTACTTAAACATTTCAGGAGTAACATGCTTCCGCCCCGGTAAAATATTTAAAAACAATTCAGAAAAAGGGGCTCGTGAAACTCACCTTAGCACATGCAAGCAGGTAACAACAATCATTATCAGTTAACACGTCCAATCTTTAATATGATCTCTACGATCGTTACTATACACTCATTATTAATATAACTTTAACCAAGTTAACCGGTACATCTGGGGACACTGTTAACCCAGCACTGTACCCGTTATGGGGGTAATGTTAACCCAGAAACACTTCTCCGGACTCAGATTGTGATATCGTTTAGAGTTCCATGGTCACAATAACTATTAGTCGATTTTCTCGTTTTGCGTGCCTAGCACGGTTATCCGTTTTTACGTTTCAAAAATGAGTTTGGTCACACACGACCCGAAAGTAGTGGTTGACTGATAATTTAATTAAAGATGTGAAATTATAGCTCGGTTTAGACGCCCCCGATTGGCCGCGGGACCCGTTTCCGTCTTTAGCGTACCGGAAACTGTTAATCGGACAAAAATTACTCAAATCATCCGAATTATTTTCGGATGATTTATTTTTACTTGTTTAACTCATTTATATGAAAATAGTCCATTTTTAGGGTTTTTATACACCAGTCAGCTCGCTTAGGCGAACTTTACCGGTTTACGCATTTTAAGCTTTAAAAGTTTGTTTTTACACAAATAATTATCCGTTTAATCTCGGATCTTGAAATTTTGCACAAATCACTTTTTGACAGTGGGGAATTTTATAAAAATATTTTCAGAATTAATTTCTATATTTAAAATTTATTTATCTATTTTTAAACACCATTCAAACACTAAATATGTCGTAAATACCAAACGATCTTAGAAAAATCCCAAATTTTTCCTGGATATCCCCTGCCATCCACATAGTTCCCTGTAATTTTTCCAGAACCAAAATCTTCTTTTACATGCCATTTTCACTAAAACCGAGCTAGAAAACCCTAGAACTCGTTTAACCAAAAAGCCTACTTAGACTTCTCCAACTGACCTAAAATTTTGTGTGTGACTTATACATGATATAAAAAGCTTATCTGCAATTTTCCAGAATTTTTCATGATATTTAACTATTTTTCACCATTTTTGGCCAAAACCGAGCATTAAATTCACCAAATATTCATCCTTTGTCCAAAAATTACCAAAAATTCACAGAACTCATATTTTCATATATCTAACACCTCTGTAAAATTTCATGACCTAACTCTAAACGATCAACAATCTGTCCAAAAACTCCAAAACCGAACATAACCGAATATACCTTTCGTTTCTCCCGCCACTACAAGCTACAAACTCGTCTTTCCGCCTCATCTACCACTAAACACAGAACCTACAACCAACATACCACAATACCAAGCAAGTTACACTCACGATCAAGCCTCTTACACTATAGTTTCGGTTATGATTCAAAACTAAAGTTTTAACCGTAAAAATTCGTTTTTGCTTCGTTTAACTCCTTTCTTGGACCAAGATCCCTTGTATAACCCGTATACATCACTTGATCATGCAAGAATCGGTTTTCATCTTTGAAACCTCATTTTCTTGCAAATAAACTCAGAAACGAAGATGAAAACGTAATAACTCGATCCTTACCGTGTTTTTCTTGCTACACTCTCGGGTTTTTGGATGATCTTGTGGAGAGGAAAGGAAGAACATGGAATTGCTTGTTAAAAAAAAAATAAAATGGAATGGGGTTGATGGGGAGTCCGATCGGAAGTAGTGAGGGGGTGGGGTGGGACCCACCTCTTCATTCTTAGCCACA